>NC_138540.1:13028271-13317149 GCF_964234715.1 Podarcis melisellensis
CAAATTAGGAAGGTAGATTTGTTTGACATGTGTATAGGCTGCTGTTCAGGGTCCGGTTTCAGGAAATGGTATACATCGCTCAGTAGGGATAGGAACACAGGAAGTTAGTTGTCTTTTAACATGAAGTCATATACAGTGGTACCTTGGTTCTCAAACGCCTTAGTTCTCAAACGCCGAAAACCTGGAAGTAAGTCCTAGTCTTTATAACCCTGTACCTTCTTCCAGAAGGTGGAAGCTGAAAGAGATCATTTCCGGGGTGCGCACTATCCTGCACTATCTCTGCTGCTTTCTTGTGGCACCTGGCAGCATAGATTTGATCCAAGGTGGGAAGAGTGCAGCCAATTATTCTCTCTGCAGTCTTTACAACCCCGGACAGCATTGTTTTTCCCCTGTTTTTCCCAAACCACACACACAGACCATAATGCACTCTCCAAAGTGCAATGGTAAAATGCCATCAACAGGTCCTTTCAACCCTTCTCTTTAGACACTGGGACATAGGAAACTGTGTTCTGTTTAGTCAAGCCGTTGCTCTGTCCAGCTCAGTCTCATCTATGCGGACTGGTAGCAGCTCTCTGACGTTTCAGACCAGACTCTCTCCCAGGCAGACCTGGAGATTGCTGAGGGTTCAATCTGGTTCCCAAGGCCTTCTGCATGCCAGGCAGGTGTTCTGCCACTGGGCTATGGCTCCTCCCCTCGTCCTTTAGCTCTGTAACTGTAACTTGGCCCAAGCCATAGCTGTCAAGCATCCCTTATTTGGAGGGACAGTCCCTTATCCCAGTGCCCTGTCCTGCTGCTGTCCCTTATTGATGAATGTCCCTTAAGTTTCCCGGGTTTCAAAGGAAGCAGCTCCTCTCCCTCCCTCCCTGCGGCCAGGGAGGCTCCAACTGTGTTGCTTGGCTGCCCGGCCTGCCCCCCTCCGGCCTCCTCTCACCAGCCTCAGCCCCTGGGAGTCCCTCCCCACCGGGACTGGCGGGAGCCTCGGGCCCTACTGCTGCCATCCTTCTCGCGGCCGCCAAACTGAGCGTCTCTGCCTGGGGCCTCCCCTCTGCCTGTCACCACCGCTCCCGCTCCCACTAGGCCATACTGATGCTGCACCGCCGAAGGACCCGGATGAGATGGGCAGCCTGGCATGGCCTATGAATTGCTGAGGAGCCTTGAGAGGAGAGCGAGGGCAACCATAGAGAAAGCAGTTGAGAGAGAGGAGGAAGAGGAGGAGGAGGCGGAGGCGTGGGAGGTGTTCCAAGGGCTACAAGGGAAGGACCTCAAGCCGTTCTCCCATAGATTTGTAGTGGTAGACTAGCATAGATGGTCTGATCTGTGGGTTTACTTTGGGCGCTATTTCCCCCCCCCCCTTCCTCCCGCCCTGCCTGATGGAATTGAGAGCTGCAGATGTAGCACGAGAGAAAAGATACAGAACTGCAGCAGCATCTTCGTAGCTTGGACTTCGTTTTGCGCGAAAAGTGGTTGCTGCTTGTAGTTCTTTAATTGCAGTGTTTCATCGGCTGGTGTCTTGAGCAGCAACCTCTGGAAACGAAGGGCTAAAAACTGGCGCTGCTCTCCAAAATTATCTGGTCCCTTTTAACTTCGTATTTCAGTTGGTTGACTAAAATCCCTTATTTTGGCTGCTGGTCCCTTATTTTCAAGGCTGCTGGTCCCTTATTTTCAAATCTGTAAGTTGACAGCTATGGCCCAAGCAGTTCTCAAGCGGCAGGGCGTAGCCAAGGCCGGCTAAATCAAAGAAGTCTGGCCACTCGGTGCCGGCAGGTGTCAGAAGCAGTGGAGGAAAATAAAGATTCCCCGCCTCAGAAATATTGAAGTGTGGGGACAGGGCAGTGTGTGTGTGTGTGTGTGTGTGTGTGTGTGTGTGTGTGTGTGTGTGTGACAAGCCCCTTACAATGAGTGAGTAAATAGTGGGGGGAGCTGTGATCCTCAGCGCCAGCTGGCTACAAAGCAAGCGGTGGGGTGATTAAGCAATGCTAGCAGGGGGCTAGCAGATCCCCTGTTTGCGAGACAAAAGGCTGCAGGGCTGCGGATTTCAAAAGCTCTCATTTTGAGCCCATGGGGCGCTGTGTCGGCAGCCCCCATTAAACGGCGACCCCTGCTGCGAAATTGCTCCCCTCCCAGTGAGACACCAGAGCTCTTGTATTATTTGTCTTCCTTTCGAAAGCAGCCTCTTGATCTTCGCCACACACCCCTTCCCCCTTTTTTAAAACTCTGACCACAATGAGAAACCCAGTCTATCTAGTTTACCTTTCCGTTGAAACAAAAAAAAAACATTCCTTAATAATATCCAGGTTTTGGATCAACTTCTTCAATTATTATTTTTTTGGTACCGTCTCCCTTCTCTCTTAATCCAAATAAGATTAAGGTCAAGTGAGACTTTTGCTCAGTGCCCCAAAGCTAATCCCAGTATGAACTGGGGGGCGGGGAGGAGGGTCTTTTTCTTCAGAGAGGCAACCGGCGTTGGTGTTTCTAAGCTGCTCTGCTCCACATGGTAGTAGAAACACTGAAGTAGAGCAAACTTGATTTAACACAATCACAGTCCAAGAAAGGGACAGC
This sequence comes from Podarcis melisellensis, assembly GCF_964234715.1. NCBI lineage: Eukaryota > Metazoa > Chordata > Lepidosauria > Squamata > Lacertidae > Podarcis > Podarcis melisellensis. The sequence continues at coordinate 13,030,831 of NC_138540.1, forward strand.
CAAGCAGTACTATTGTAATAGTAAAATTTAAGGTCTCATATATATATATATATATATATGCAGGTTTTGGTGTCCTCGGGTGTCTTCCCGTGTAAAAGTTGGGGTGTCTAGGCGACGTTTCGACGAGGTCTCACTCGTCATCTTCAGGCTGGTGCTTTCGGCTTCTTGTTACTGGAACAGAGCAGGATCTCAGTGTTTGAGTTCCTATAAATACTGTTGAGGGGGTGTGGTGTATAGCCTCCAATGTTCTGGGCAGAGAGGAAGTTCCCAGGCTAGTGTGCCTTTTCTTCTTTTGTTCCTTAATTACTTGAGGGATATCTTGAGTGATTTCTTGAGTGATATCCTGAGTACCACTTAGGTGGGTCATTAGGTGTGGATTAGTTGCTAAAGTCTTTGTGTCTTGGCCTCTTGAACTTTGTGAAGAGTTTTTCTGAGAAGATGGCTGTACTGCACTTAGTTGTGCTCTGGCTTGGCTTCGTGTATAGGGGCGAGCTGTGGTTTTGTGGCCTGTGTCAGCCAGATCTGTGTAGGGATTGCAGGGGGGTGCAGCATCCGGAGGTGCCACCATGGTTTGGCTACTGGATGGTGTCTGTAATTTATCTGTGGAGAGGGTCTGGGTTTGGGTCTGGTGTGGTTGATTGGTGATGGCGTTCTGTGTGCCTCTGGATCTGGTGTTCATAAATGTACCAACCAAGCACGTACATAGATCAGCACAGGAAGACTGTCCTGAAACCATTTGGACTCCCATACTGACCAAATGTTTTCTCTGCAAGGAGGGAGGGGGTGAGGGAACCTTCCCATTGTCTTAGGAATTGGGTAATCACCATCTCAAAGGAATGGCCAGACTACCAGGAAAGGCAATCAGATAAGGCATTATCAGATAACCTGGCAGACAGGAAAAACAACAGCCTTCAAATTTCTGTTGTAGACCGCCTTTTCTGTGATGTAGGTATGATGTTTGTGGGGGCTGGTCTTGGGTTACACCCCTTCTGTGATGTATGTATGATGTATGGAGGGGTGGTCTTGAGTGACAGGGCAGGGAATTTAAAATTTTATATAAGGCCCTGCACGCCATTGTTCTGGGTTCCCTATTAGGGACTTTGTCTTCTTTCCATCTCTGTGTCAGTAACATCCGGGTGGCTGTCGTCGCATACATAAAAAGTATTTTCTGCTCTCCCCCCCCCCCCCGATAATTTAAGCATTTAAATTGTGCCATTGCCGGGATTCTCTGGTGTCAACATCTCCTCTCTTGACTCCTTCCAGGCTTACCTGGAGTTCTTCACCTCCAGCGAGAACGTCAGAGCCCTCCAAACAGTGCTGAAGAACTACGGCCAGCGAGTGAATTACCACATTGTCAACGTCAAGGTGTGTTCTTCCTCAGTGCCAGATTACCAAATAGACAGACTGGGCACTGGCCTATGAGCCTAGGGGCCCCTCAACAACGGATCAAAATAATATTGATTTGATCTTGAAAGAAAATTGGGAGATAATTTGTGAGGGGGCCTCCGAGATTCTGACTGCCTAGGAGAACTCGTCCTTCCTCTGGTAGGCTGGCAGGGAAAACGTTTCCGTGGAAACTTGGGATGCTTGAACTGAGAGCGGATGTGGGGAGCAAACCCTCTGCTTGTGAACTCTAGAGAATATTTTGAGAATTGTTCAGCCTCTGCTAGGACAATGGGCTTTGGGTTCATGACCCCTCCTTATGGCCTCCTGTTTAGCCAGAGAATCTGATCAGCTGGGCATATCATTCCCTGGAGGAGTTTTCTGGGTTTACTTCACCCGGTTGGATGCAGGGAAGAACAACAACAATTTATTATTTATACCCCGCCCATTTCCCCAGCCACTCCTGGCGGTTTCCAACAGAACACTAAAATACAATAACCTATTAAATATTAAAAGCTTCCCTAAACAGGGCTGCCTTCAGATGTCTTCTAAAAGTTTAGTAGTTATTTTTCTCTTTGACATTTGGTGGGAGGGTGTTCCACAGGGTGGGTGACACTACCAAGAAGGCCCTCTGCCTGGTTCCCTGTAGCTTTGCTTCTCGCAATGAGGGAACCACCAGAAGGCCCTCGGCACTGGACCTCTGTGTCCAGGCAGAACGATGGAGGTGGAGACGCTCCTTCAGGTATACTGGGCCGAGGCCTGTTCAGTTGGGCCTGAGATCTGTAAAAAAGAAAAAGAAAAAAAGTAAAGGACCTCTGGACGGTTAAGTCCGGTCAAAGGCAACTATGGGGTTGCGGAGCTCATCTCGCTTTCAGGCTGAGGGAGCCGGTATTTGTCCGCAGACAGCTTTCCGGTTATGTGGCCAGCAGGACTAAACTGCTTCTGGTGCAACGGGACACCGTGACGGAAACCAGAGCGCATGGAAATGCTGTTTACCTTCCTGCTGCAGCAGTACCTATTTATCTACTTGCACTGGTGTGCTTTCGAACTGCTAGGTTGGCAGGAGCTAGGACAGAGCAACGGAAGGTCACCCTGTGGTGGAGATTCGAGCTGTCGACCTTCCAAACGGCAAGCCCAAGAGGCTCAATGGTTTAGACCACAGCACCACCTGCATCTTGAGATCTGTACAGGCCTGGCAGCAAGTTAACAGGTTTATGCAAAACCGTGATGCAGCTGTTTCCAGGCTGCATGCACCCCATTTCTTTCTCTTCCTTCTAAACACTTTCCTGTTTCCCGCCGGTAGGGTGAGAACATCACCAACGCGCATGAAATGCAACCCAACGCCGTAACGTGGGGCATCTTCCCCGGCAGAGAGATCATTCAGCCGACGGTTGTAGACCCGGTTAGCTTCATGTACTGGAAGGTAAGAGGGTTATTGTTCCCTGCCCTGCTCCAAACACCCAGGAAACTCTTAGCCTGTTGGTACAGATCTGGGGCTTTGGTAAATTTCTGTGGAAAATGTATGTGAACAGAAGTACAAGGTGCCAATTACTATGTCCTAGAACGTGTGGTACCGGGGTACCTCTGCTCCTCTAATAACAAGTTGGGGGTACAACCCCCACTTTTGCCTGCACAGGTTCAGTGAACTCATAGGTCTGTATCAAGTCATAAGAACATAAGAACCCGCTGGATCAGAGCAGTGGCCCATCGATTATGATGGGTAGGCAAACTAAGGCCCGGGGGCCTGATCCAGCCCAATTGCCTTCTAAATCCAGCCCGTGGATGGCCCGGGAATCAGCGTGTTTTTACATGAGTAGAATGTGTCCTTTTATTTAAAATGCATCTCTGGGTTATTTGTGGGGCATAGGAATTTGTTCATTCCCCCCCCAAAAAATATAGTCCAGCCCCCCACAAAGTCTCAGGGACAGTAGACTGGCCCCCTGCTGAAAAAGTTTGCTGACCCCTGATGATGATGATGATGATTGATTGAGTTTATATACCGTCCTATACCCGGAGGTCTCAGGGCAGTTCACAGAAAAGATCATAACATATATAATCAGAATAAAAACAACCACCCAATAACACCCTACTCAGAAAAGAGCCACATTTTAAAAGGGTATAGGATAAGGTTACCAGACGTCCCCGTTTTCCCATGTACAGTCCCCAGATTTACAAATCAGTCCCCTGACAAAATCCTATCATTCCTACTGAAATTGAAAAGTGTCCCTGGATTCATTGAAAAAAATCTGGTAACCTTAGTATAGGATGTCAAACAGATCAGCCAAAGGCCTGGTTAAAAAGGAACATTTTTGCCTGGCATTTAAAGATGTATAATGAAGGCACCAGGCCCTCTTTCATGTGCCTCTTCCTCAAGAGGTCCGGAGGGTCGCAAGATGAGAACGGGGCCTTCTCTGCAGTGGCTCCCCATCTGTGGAATTCTGTGGAATGCTCTCCCCGGGGAAGTTCGCCTGGCGCCTTCATTAGACACCTTTAGGCGCCAGGCAAAAACGTTCCCTTTTAGTGCAGGCCTTTGGTTGATCTGATTTGCTTCCTAGGCCCTGAATTATTTTTTTTAAATGTATTTTGTGGTTTTATATCTTGATTTTATTCCTGAGACCCCCGGGTATAGGGCGGTATATAAATTCAATAAATAATAATAATTAATAATAATAATAATTTGTTTCCCATAGTTCCTCCTGCACTCCCACCCAAAGTTGTTTTTAAGTGTGACCCTTTTTCTCTCTCTGCCCCCCTCGGACAGGATGAGGCCTTTGCCCTGTGGATCGAGCAGTGGGCCAAGCTGTACGAAGAGGAGTCCCCCTCTCGCATGATCATCCAGTACATGCACGACAACTATTACCTGGTCAACTTGGTGGACAATGACTTCCCCCTGGACAGCTGCCTCTGGCAGGTCTTGGAAGACATGCACACGCTCTTGAACTGTCCGGCGGAACCGTGAACGGAACAAAAGGCACACAGCCTCCCAGATTTGGCTGGCAGCATCCCTTAGGGATGTGAGGTTGGAACCACAGTGGCCCAGACACTCCTCTAGGGGGCGCCATTGGCTGAATTTCCCCCCATTGCCTTCAGAGCGGGAGGCCAGTTAAGACAGGCGCATCTCCCTTCTGATCCAAAAGACTCGGAGGATGTTTTTGAGCCCTTCTTGGATTGCTACAATCCCTTTCGCCCTTATACTAATGGCAGCTAGAAATCCTTATCCCCACCCCAACCCCAAATCTCTATCTGGCCCACCCCCCTTGTTTCTGGGTTGCACTCTAAAAAAGAAAGCTTTCAGCTGCTGCTTCAGTGCACACCCTCTGATCGATGAGACTGACGGCTTCACAAGCCTCTAGTTCAGAACGGGAGTTGCAGAAAATCAGGATGAGCCCAACTGCCTGTGACGCAACTGCCCTCCTCTGGGGAGCCGCAGTGTGTGGCCGGCTATTTATTTTGTTTTTATTTTATTATAAAGGCGCAGGATCGTGGTCTCCTTCCTGCGTCTTCACGTTTTCTCTTGCAGGGGAGGGGGAAGTATTTAAAATGCTTGTAAAGGGAAGGAGAGAAGTGAAATCGGAATGAAATAAAATGTAGTTGATGCCTACGTTGACTTGCCTTTTAAAAAATGTGTTGAACGAGAGAGAGAAGGGACTCACGTTGTATCAGTGTGGTTGGGCACATTGCGGTGAATGCAGGGAGTTATGGTAACGTGGTTCCTTTCCCCCCTCAAACACCCATGGCTGGTGTCCATTGGGGACTTGTGGGGCAGAAACATATGGGTACTGGATGCCATTTTGAATCAAGATGGCGGAACAAAGCATAACACCGACATGACTCTGCCCATTTGTGGGCATAGTTTCTTGTGATATTGTTGCCAAACTCTACATTAGGGGTTCCTGGTGGGGGTGGGGGCAGACTTTTTTTAAGCTGTTGGAATGCCAGGCACCATTTTGCAACAAGATGGTGGACAGAAAAATCACACTTGCATGGCTTAGGCCTGTTCAGGGGCCACAGGTTCAGCTGCATCTTGAGATAATACAAGAGTTCCTGAGGATCGACATCAATATTTGGGTGCCTTTTTGAACCAACATGCCAGATGGAAATGTGACTTCGGCACAAATTTGCCTGATTTTTGGTGCGGCTGGTCCAAATCACAAATGACGCTATCCGTTTATAAACACATCTCTGTTCGTTTTTTAAAAAAATTCCAAGCACTTTGTGCTAGTCTGTAATAATCCGTTTTGAGGCTTAGGGTATATAAACTTCATGAAATATAAATCAAATAAGAAGGGATATAAACTTTTTTTTCTTTTAATATTTTATTTTCAGTTTTTAAACATTCTTATATATTCACATCATTTTCAATTTCTACACTTCTGGGATCACTTAGATTCCTTGGACTCTGCCCCCCCTCCATCTAATTACATTTTTCTAATCCATTTTATCTCCTTTTTTTTTACCTTTTTTATAAAAAAGGTAAAGAATCCCTGACAGTTAAGTCCAGTCGCAGACGACTCTGGGGTTGCGGCGCTCATCTCGCTTTACTGGCCGAGGGAGCCAACGTTTGTCTGCAGACAGTTTTTCCAGGTCATGTGGCCAGCATGACTAAGCCGCTTCTGGGGAACCAGAGCAGCGCACGGAAACGCCATTTCCCTTACCACCGCAGCGGTACCTATTTATCTACTTGCACTTTTTGGTGTGCTTTCGAACTGCTAGGTTGGCAGGAGCTGGGACCGAGCAACGGGAGCTCACCCCGTCGGGATTCGAACCACAACCTTCTAATCGGCAAGCCCAAGAGGCTCAGTGCTTTAGACCACAGCACCACCCGCCTTAGCTTGGCTGTAAACTTTTTCTTTCAACCTGAACGGAAGCCGAAAGTCTCAGCACCTTCAAAATACATGATGTCTGCTAGATCAAGACAATACTTTGTCTTCCAGGTGCAATCTCCTTCGGGCTCCTATTTTAAGGTCCTTTTGGGATTTGAAGGTGCTTGTCCACCTTTCTGGTCCAGTACAGAGCGAGCATGAATTTATCTGGTGCTTTTTATTTCTCCTTCTGCTCAGCATTTCCCCCCACACGAACCCTAGAGTCCAGGAGCAAACGGCTGATGGCACAAGTTAATCCCAACCTGATCGATTACAGGCGGGAGCTAATGAGACGAGAAGCACGTCCCTGAAGACGTAGAAGGAAGCTTCACTTTTTGGGGGTGTGCTGGGGGGGAAAAGGCTCAGCTGTTCCCAGCAGGCTGCTTCATCATCAGCCTAATCAGCGGAAAAAGGAACCCAGGGGTGTGAGGAAGAGGAGGCGGAGAGGTCGCCTGCCTATCCAAGCATTTAATGAAGAGGTGATGGATGTCACAAAGAGAAGGGAGTTGGGGGTGAGGATTTCCAGCTGGGAGGCAGGCCCTGCAAAAAATACACACATACACCCACCATCTCCCTTTGTGCTTGCTGCAGGCCGGGACGGCTTTCTCCTAAATACAGAAAAGCGGCAAGCAGGCCTTAAGCGGGAGGTCGGTGCATGTGTGAGAGAGATAAAGTCTCGTTTCGTTCTTTTCCAAGGCTTTGTGGGGACACGGCTGGTGCTGTGGTCTAAACCACTGAGCCCCTTGGGCTTGCCGATCGGAAGGTCGCGGTTTGAATCCCCGCGACGGGGTGAGCTCACTTTGCTCGGTCCCTGCTCCTGCCAACCTAGCAGTTTGAAAGCACGTCAAAGTGCAAGTAGATAAAGAGGTACCGCTCCGGCAGGAAGATAAATGGCATTTCCATGCGCTGATCTGCTTCACCAGAAGTGGCTTAGTCATGCTGGCCACATGACCCGGAAGCTGTACGCCAGCTCCCTCGGCCAATAAAGCGAGATGAGCGCCGCAACCCCAGAGTCAGCCACGACTGGACCTAATGGTCAGGGGTCCCTTTACCTTTAAACAATGCAAGTGCAGGAATGGAAACAAACAAGATTCCGGTCAATAATTGCACAGTTTTGCAAAAATGCATCAAGTTATGGTGGAGCTTTAACGAACAATTGCTGTCACAATCCGAAATAGAGCATGTGCAAACGGGAAATAAAAAAGTGAATCCCTGCGATGGGGTGAGCTCCCATTGCTCTGTCCCAGCTCCTGCCACCCTAGCAGTTCAAAAGCACACCAGTGCAAGTAGATAAATAGGTAGCTCTGCAGTGGGAAGGTAAACAGCATTTCCATGCGCTCTGGTTTCTGTCACGGTGTCCTGTTGCGCCAAAAGCGGTTTAGTCCTGCTGGCCACATGACCCGGAAAGCTGTCTGTGGACAAACACCAGCTCCCTCGGCCTGAAAGCGAGATGAGAGCCGCAACCCCAGAGTCGCCATTGACCAGACTTAACCATCCACAGGTCCTTTACCTTTTATACCTACCAAGGCTGCATAAGAACCTAAGAGCAGCCCTGATGGGTCAGGTCATTGGGGCATCTTACCCATCAAGCTCTTCTCACCCACTCAGCTCTCTTGTCTTAATTCCCCACCAAACCCAAAAGTCAGTTGCCCTGTTGTTATCTTTTCATTCAGCAGCCTAACAGCCCACGGATAGAAGCTGTTCTTTACCCTGTTGGTGCGACTAATCCTGCTTCTATATCTTCTGCCTGAGGGCAGGAGATCACGAAAGTGCTGGCCAGGGTGTGAATCATCCCTGAGAATTTTCCTCACTCTCCTGAGGCAACGTTCTTCCGCCGTTTCATCCAGACAGCCCATAAAATCTTGTGCTGTATTCACCACCCTCTGTAGGGACTTCCTATCAGTTGATGGCAAACCAGCGTACCACACCGTGTTGCAGTATGAAAGGACAATCAAATGTCGATTGACATCGTTCTTTCGCAATACTCTGAGGAGATGGAGTCTCTGTTGGGCCTTCTTAACCACCTGGGTTGTATTGATTTTCCAAGTAAGGTCTTCACTGAGATAAACTCCTAGGAATTTAAAGGAAGAGACTCTCTCCATACAGCCCTCCCCGATGTACAGCGGGGCTAGTTCTCTCTTCCTCCGAAAGTCTGACACCATCTCCTTTGTCTTGCTTAAGCCCACAAATAAGACCAGGGCACATGAGCACGTCCTTCTGTAGCCTTATTAGACTTTACCGATTGGTGGGCTCTGTGTTGCTCCCGGACAGGAGGAAGGAAGTCAAATGACACCAAGGGTTGGTTCAGAGCAAGAGTTCTTTATTTCTGCTCTCCAGAGCAGCAGAAAGGCACCTGTGTGGTCAGTCCACAGCAAGTCCAAAGAAATGAGAGATTTCACACAGTATATATATATCCTCCAGCCACCCTCTCCCCCTTCCCCAGGAATCCAGCCACGTCAGCTTCTACACGCAGGTTGACATCACAGATATTCCTGCTCCGGTACTCTTAACCATAAAAGGGTTTTCCTTCCTGTACTTCTGACCATAAAAGGGTATTCCTGTTCCTATACTCTTATCTTGGAGCAAGAGGTCACCAACTCCAAGAACACACTCTGGCGTTGTTCCCGGACTAGGTCTGTGCATCAGAGTGTGGTAAGATAAGACCCAGACATGTCATCCCTACTCCACTGGAACAGCCAAGGTCATCCACTGCCGTGACTGATAAAGGAGAGAGCTTTGTTTATACAGCTGTGTTCTTGTTATGCATTTGCTCAACAGCTCAAGTTAATGCATTTTAGAAATGCTCTCTTGGAGAAAGAAGAAAAGGGGGGTTTTGGGTCCCGTTTCAAACTGACTGCACAGAAACCCATTCCTTCACTTCCTGTAGTTCCCAGCGACAGGCATTGAGAAGCACGACTGCCTTTGACCATGGAGACAAAGCATTGCCAGAATGGTGGTGAAGTAATTGATAGCTTTCTCCTCCATGTATCTGTCCGGTCCTCTTTTAAAGCCATCCAAGTTGGTGGCCGTCACTGCCTCCTGTGGCAGCAAGTTCCATAGTTTAACGGTTCCATAGCTGTGTGAAAAAGCATTTTGTTTTCTCTGCCCTGACTCTTCCCACATTCAGCTTCGCTGGATGACCATGATGTTGTGAGAGGAGGAGAAAAACTTCTCTCTTTCTACTTCCTCCGAACTGTGCATTGTTTTATAAGCTTCTATCAATGTGGCGCCTCTTCCTCACCTTTTCTCTGAACAAAAAAGTCCCAAAAGCTACCCCAAACATCAGAAACTGATGTTTACCCCTCAAGCAACTATAATTTCTAGCACCCTTAAACTACTGTTCCCAGAGTTCTTTGCGGTAAGCCACCTGCTTTCAATGTAGGCTGCATGCACAGCCATGGGTTACGTATTTAGGTGTATGGGCAACAGCAAACAATATAAATTTGTTTAAAGATTATTTAAAAACCTGGGAAGATGTTGTTGTTGTTTAGTTGTGTCTGACTCTTCGTGGCCCCATAGACCAGAGCGCGCCAGGCACTCCTGTCTTCCACTGCCTTTGGTCAAACTCAGGCTGGTAGCTTCGAGAACACTGTCCAACCATCTCGTCCTCTGTCGTCCCCTTCTCCTTGTGCCCTACATCTTTCCCAACATCAGGGTCTTTTCGGGAAGATATTAAAGTTGCAAATTTGGAGCAGAATCAATCTTTCACTACTACATAGAGTGTTGATTATAAAGATAAATGTATTGCCAAGAATGTTATTCTGTTTCAATTTATTCCAGTGATTGGCTAGACAGATTGTTTCAACACATGGCAAAAAGGTATTTCTAAATATATTTGGCAAGGGAAAAAACTGAGAATAAAATATAAAATATTGATAGATGCAAAAGAAAGAGGTTTTCCCCTGCCGGATATGAGACTATACTATGAGGCATCCTGTCTTTGTTGGTTGAAGGAATGGATGACATTAGAGAATTCACATTCTAGACTTAGAAAGTCATGACAATATTTTTGATTGGCATGCTTATTTATGGTATGAAAAGGTGAAAGTTCATGAAGGATTTACAAAGGCCTGACAAAGAAGGGATGCACCGCATGCCTCTGGGCATCATGTCCTCGGTTTGCAACCTATAAAATGGGCACAGGAGTGCAGGGGACACAAACAGCATTGAATTCGAGCCATCGAGAGAGGGGAATGCGCTTTAATGTATAGCAGCCTATGACTCAGTTGCCCAGCTGTAATTTGAAGGCAAGCCGATTGGCACTGTTCCTTTGCAAGGAAGGAAGAAGAAAAAAAGACTTTGAGGCTGCTAGTGTTTTATTGAGCAATAAAAAATTGACCAGTGCTCGTTCCACCAGAGAGAGAAGATATTTATGATGGGAAGCTCATGCTTCCTATAAAGGTTCTGTGGGCTTTTCCAAGTGGTAATCTGATAGGCTGGAGAATGTTCGGTTGCCAAGGCTTTTGCAGGCAAAATGGGGGTGGAAAGCTGCCATTTCCATTTGCCTGCAGACTCACTCGCTGCGCCGGAAATCTTAAAAAACACGTTTCGGCCTTCTAGAAGTCACCTCTGCCCTCTGAATGGGATGCCATCAGCTGCCGCCACCTTCCAAAAGCCTGAGGGGGGAAAAGGATGGAAAGGCTCAGAGATAGCAAGAGATGTAGCACATAATATAATGTTTGAGGATTGGGAAAGACTGTGGAAGAAAGGGGTTAAGTTCACTGCATGCACTGTGTTAAAGGAAAATATAATGAAAATGATGTACAGATGGTATTTGACTCCTGTTATATTAGCAAAGATATATCATAACTGCGATAATTTATGTTGGAGATGCAAAGAAAAGGAAGGAACTTTGTATCACATGTGGTGGACCTGCCCCAAGGTGAAAGACTTCTGGGAAAAGATTTATAATGAACTGGAAAAAATGTTGAAATATACATTCATAAAGAAACCAGAGGCCTTTCTTCTTGGAATAACAGGTTTGGAATTGCCCAAGAAAGATGTTAAATTATTTTTGTATGCCACAACTGCTGCTTTGTTTATTTGTTTGTTTATAATTTTGTGAAATCAATTGAAAAAATTGAAAAAAAGAAAAGAGATAGCAGGTGCTCTCACTGCGGAGTTTGGGGGAAGCAGCTGATTGTTACCCCAGCAGGGTCCACAATTCCAAGCCCTATTGTCAAATATGCTCCCGAGACACAAACAGATGATCCCTTTCTTTCCTCTTGGCCAGCTAGATGGGACAAAATAGCCTGACCTCGTGGAATAAGTTTTTCTTAACATTTCTGTTAACACCTCCCTGCTTTGGTATCTAGAAATTGAAACACTAAAATTGCCCCAGCTTGGATAATGGGGTCTTTCTCTGCATCCGATTTACTTATCTCATAACATTTATATTCTGCCTGATTGTTTAGCTGTGATTAATAACAATATTTATACCCCGCCCATGTTGGCTGGGTCCCTTCCAACTCTAGGATGCTAGGATTTTAAGACTCAAAGCAGTTTACAAAAAGAATAAAACAAGGGAATTTTCAAACAATTCTTTGCAACGGTCAAAAAATAAACAATAAGCTAAACCAGGGTTTCCCAAACTTCGGTTTTCAGCTGTTTTTGGACTACATCTCCCATCATCCCTAGCTAGCAGGACCAGTGGCCATGGATGATGGGAATGGTAGTCTAACAACAGCTGAAAACACAAATTTGGGAAACCCTGAGCTAAACAGATTAAAACACACATCAACATTCTGCATATCTGGGTAGGCCTGCCTAAGCAAAAATGTTGTGTGAAGGTGCTTGCCTGATGTCAATATGTAGGGAGTTCCAAAGTACCGTATTTTTTGCTCTATAAGATGCACCCGACCATAAGACCCACCTAGTTTTTGGAGGAGGAAAACAAGGGAAAAAAATATTCTGAATCTCAGAAGCCAGAACAGCAAGAGGGATCGCTGCACAGTGAAAGCAGCAATTCCTCTTACTGTTCTGGCTTCTGGGATAGCTGCGCACCCTGTATTCGCTCTATAAGAAACACACACATTTCCCCTTTTAGGAGGGGAAAAGTGCGTCTTATAGAGCAAAAAATACAGTATATGTATACAAGGCTGAAAAAGAACTGTGCTTCTGTCCAAGTCACCGAATGGCAAGAGTCTGGGCCCAGAACAGTGACTCACTACAGAGATGCAACAGCCAGCCTCCAGGGGGAATTGCTTTGGGAGCTAATGGAAGACTCCTTGGCAGAGACAGGAAGAGCATTAGCCAAAACCACAGCAGGGCGCAATGTTGGAGGAGCGTCATGAAGCATGCAGAGGCACAGTGGGCAACCTCTTCTAGGGAAGTTGTGTTTTAGGTGCCTGGGAGGGAAGCCTTTGCTTGCTGGACTCCTGTCCCGCAGCACACCACCGGCGGTTTTGGGGTGAAACCCTAGCACTCCCCCAGCACCCAGTTTGGGAAATCACTTGCCCTTACCTGCTCGAGAAGCTGCCTCTCTTCGCCCGCCAGGAAACGCTCAGCCACCCAGCTCTGCAGGCAGCGCCGCCTCCAGACTGCCCAGCTCCACTGCGCCAGCCTCTGCCTCACCTGTGGGGAGATTTCAGAAGGGGCTTGGACTCCACAGCAATGTGGCCTTGGAGTCCAAGGCATCTTGCAGCCAGCCTCCCCAAGATGGATCCCAATTTTTCTTCTTCCCAGCTCCTTTTGCTCAAAAAACCTTTTTTCCTGCGACCTCAAACATCACCTTGGCAGCATCTGTCAAAAGGATTCCTCTTGGATGGCCCCATCAACTCCTTTTGTCGTATTAACAAGATTCGCTCTTTGTTAGGCCAGCCAGGGTTTTTTGCCTAAGCTAGCCTAGGGATTCCCTGTCCAGCACAGCTCTGCAGTTTGTTCTTTCACCATCCACATCCCAGTTAAATCAAAACCCTAAAGGTAAAGGTAAAGGGGACCCCTGACCATTAGTTCCAGTCGTGGCCGACTCTGGGGTTGCGGTGCTCATCTCGTTTTACTGGCCAAGGGTGCCGGCGTACAGCTTCCGGGTCATGTGGCCAGCATGACTAAGCCACTTCTGGCGAACCAGAGCAGCGCACGGAAACGCCGTTTACCTTCTACTTGCACTTTGACGTGCTTTCGAACTGCTAGGTTGGCAGGAGCAGGGACCGAGCAACGGGAGCTCACCCCGTTGTGGGGATTTGAACCGCCAACCTTCAGATCGGCAAGTCCGAGGCCCAGTGGTTTAACCCACATTGCCACCCGCGTCCCTACCATTTATCAATTTCTAGAGTTTGGTGGTAGTGGGGGAATCCTCCCCAAATCTATAACAATACTTAAGGCTTGGGGACCTTGGTCTTGCAGGCCAGATGTGGGAAGATGGACTCGCCTTCCAGTCCATCCCTCCCCAAAGCCACCCCCTTTGCGCCCTCCTCAAGTGGTGTTGCCTGACTGCAAATGTGTCCTCAAACTCGGATCGTGCCCCTCAGTTGCCTGGATGGAGCTTAGCGGGGTGTGTAAGGCAGAAAACAGCCTACTGTTCAGAGGTAAAATTATATAGCCATTGCTCTGGCACCCAGTCGTCCCCCCCCCCCCCGAAGGGAATGTGGCCCCAGGGCTGGGAAAGGTTAATCTGTAAACAGTGTTCAAAACTCGAATATCCTTTATTAGGCATAGCAAAGCACACATCATCAAACAGACACCGTATACAAATTGTGCAAAATACGAGCTCAGCATAACAAGGTTTGTCCCAGTCAGATCTTTAACTCCAGAGAAGATCAATTTGCATAAATAATACAAGACAACGCTACCACATCACCAATCAATTAAGAACCACCAAATCTCTTTATAACGGGCCAGTCTTTCTACATGGACAACACTCAAAAATTCAGCCACTATTAAAGTAATTTGATCATTCCTGTCCGAGAGCAGGTCCTGAACCATTGGTAGCATAGAATTGAGCCTGTTGAGTTGTAAGGCCTCTAATAATTGTCTTCTGGCATAAATACCAAAATCACAAGAAAAGAAAAGTTGCTCCAAAGTAACAGGTTCCTGTTTACTACATTTGCAGAGACGCTCTGATTCTGGGAGAGCTAAATACCTTCCTCTTACTATCATCGAGGGAAACATATTAAATCTGGCTGTAAACAGCGATCGAGATTTGCCAGGGGCATTTTGCAATCGAGTGAAGGTGCCCGAGTGCCAGGATAGCACCTGATGTCGCCACCATCTGGAGGTGCATGCCCAGGGGTCCCTGAATCTTGCCTGTTTTCGCACACCAGCAACACATCCTGTAGAATTCTATCTGCGATATTTTATCCGAACAAATTTCAGGAACCAAAAAAAAAGTATTGAAAAACACAACTTTTGAGCTGCCTGCTCTAAAAAGGCAACTAGGCATTCGCTTTTGGTGACTAATGCTGGTTCAAGGAGCCATTTGCCACCTAGCATCTGAGTTTCTAACACTGTTGCAAACTCCCAGCACATATGTTAGGATATCAGGGGGTTACTTGAGAGCAATCAGACAAATGCCTCCCTGGTCGGCTGTAAAGCCTCGTTATTGGTGCCAAAAAAAACCCCTTCATCATGCAGAGCGCCACTATTCCGTGGCTGGCTCATTCACTGGCAGAATCTGAGAGTGGGCGGTCCTTAAACCTTCCCCAGCAGAGTAGTTTCTTGACGCCCAGTCTGCGCCTCCCCTCTCTGCGCGGAAGTCTACTGCGCAGGGAGAACGTGGGTAACGGAGGACCTCTCTCCTCCCCGCTTTGCCCAGGCAAGGTTTACTGGCACCACCTCGCCTCCTCTGAGCCCTGAAGCTCCTCTCCACTGAGGAGGTGCTGCTTCCCACGATCTTTGGGGGCTCTCTGTAATCCATCTGGCTTTTCCCCTCTTGCCCCTGAACCAGTGGCAGTTCCCTAACAACATAAGCTGCAATGACTGCTCAGCAGACAGCAGACCTTCCCACGAAAAGAATAATCAGCCCATCTGAACGCAACCCTGGGCCTAAAAAAATAACAGTCCTAATTACTTTTCCACCGTAAGAAAGAGGCTGCAGGTGCTTATAAACACCTCACCTGCATCGTCCCAGCAAGTATTGACGGCAACAAAGGCAAACCAGTATTACCTGCGCCCATTCTACAGATGGAAACCTTGAGAAAGGCGGTGGGGGGGGATGATTTCCTGTGCGGGGGGTGGAGGAGGCAGAGATTCGGACTGGGAGACAGCACCCCAGCTCATTATCCTGACCGCTGCACCACCCATGATTTATCAAGCTTCTTATATCCCTTATGGACTAGAAACTTTAAAACAGTGGGTTTTTTTAAAAAAACAAACCACACCACTGAGGTTGCTTTTACTGCAGATCGCTTCCCAGGAACAGAGTGGAGGTTGAACAATAGTGACAAGGTTATTCACTTCATCCCGCCTCGAGTTTCTCATACACACTCACCAAAGCTTGCACTGCCAGCTCTGTTTGGCAGCTATCCTTCCAAACCACCCATGCGCTCGCCAGGCACCTCTTCTCCTTTCTGTGCTGGAATCGGCGCAGGAGGACGTGGTGTCTCCACCGTGTCAAATACTTCCTCCTGCAGCAGAGAGGGAAACAGCTTATTCTCAACATATACAACTGCATATTATTCCATAACCTATATTTTTTATCAATCCTTATTATCCATGGTTACATTACAAGTGAGATTAAAATCCTGCTAATGTTTCCATCTGCTTGCAGGGGTCTCCTAAATAACTTATACATTTTTCCCATTCTTTTTTAAAAGTTTTTGTTCTCTTGGTTCCTGAGTTTTCCAGTCAGTTTTGCCATCTCACCATAGTCCATCATCTAGTAGCATCCAAGCGGCTATTGTCTCGTACATAAACAGTATTTTCTGATCTTTTGGGATGTCAGAACCTATAATTCCTAAAAAAAGGCTTCTGGTTTTTTAACAAAGGTAATTTTAAACTCCCCCCCCCCATTTCATTATATATCATCTCCCAGAAAGCTTTCATTTCATTATATATCATCTCCCAGAAAACTTTTATTACCTTACACGTCCACCACATATGCTAAAAGGTACCTTCTTTCCTTTACACTTCCAGCAGGTATTTGTACCTGTTCTAAACACTTTGCCAACTTACTAGGAGTCAAACACCCCCAGTACATCATTTTCATATAATTTTCTTTCAGCGTGCAACATGTCGTGAATTTCAGGGCGACAGAATTCATATATCAGCCCAGCCTTGCAGATTTAAGTGTCCATTTCCTCCAGGCTCTCACCAGCGGGAGGCTAGCAGCCTGCATTTCCATGATCCTAGTCCTCATGGTTCTGAACCAAGGGCCGGTCGATCAGGCCCAGTATTGTGCACACCAATTGGCAGCAGCTCTTAAGAATTTCAGATTGGGAGATGCCAGCGATCAAACCTGTGACCTTTGGTATGCAAGGCAGGTGGTTTTCCGCTTTGCTAGAGTTCTTTCTCCACTGAGACCAGCACAGAAACGAAAGCTATTACCCTCGTAGAAGCCATGTTTCTTCACTAGACTTCTACCAAGTAGCGACAGAGGAGTGGCAAGACGTTCTGTTCCCCACCTACATTGGCTCCCAGTATGTTTCCGAGCACAATTCAAAGTATTGGTGCTGGCCTTTAAAGCCCAAAATGGCCTCGGCCCAGTATACCTGAAGGAGCGTCTCCACCCCCATCGTTCTGCCCGGACACTGAGGTCCAGCGCCGAGGGCCTGCTGGTGGTTCCCTCACTGCGAGAAGCAGAGGTTACAGGGAACCAGGCAGAGGGACTTCTCGGTGGTGGCACCCACCCTGTGGAACACCCTCCTGTCAGTTGTCAAGGAAAAAAACAACTATCTGACTTTTAGAAGACACCTGAAGGCAGCCCTGTTTAGGGAAGTTTTTAATGTTTGATGTTGTATTGTATTTTTAAAATTTTGTTGGAAGCTGCCCAGAGTGGCTGGGGAACCCCAGCCAGATGGGCGGTGTGTGTGTGTGTGTGTGTGTGTGTGTGTGTGTGTGTGTGTGTGTAAATAAATAACCCAAGGTACCACTGTTTTTATTTAAGTACTTAATTCGTTCCGGAGGTCCGTTCTTAACCTGAAATGGTTCTTAACCTGAAGCACCACTTTAGCTAATGGGGCCTCCTGCTGCCACTGGAGCACGATTTCTGATCTCATCCTGAAGCAAAGTTCTTAACCCAAGGTACTATTTCGGGGTTAGCAGAGTCTGTAACCTGAAGCATATGTAACCTGAAGCGTATGTAACCCGAGGTACCACTGTATCTCTCTCTCTCTCTCTCTCTGTGTGTGTGTGTGTGTATTATTTCTTCTGCCGATCAGATGGAAACCAAAGGAGCTGGTGGGGGAAGCATGGCAAAATCCCTTCCTCCCCCCCTGCCTCCTTACTCATCTGCACAGAAATTCCTGATCGCCTCTGGCGACCAGGCAAGATTTCAAATGTGAGGCTACATTGACCCAGCTGAGGGGCTCTCTTTCTCTCTACTGCCTCTGTGCACACTACAGACTTGACGGCTCACAGCCTTACCCAAGCCACCTCCTGCCCACCGCGAATAGGGTCATTTCGGGCCTCGTCTCCTGGTTCCACCCATGTCTGCTGCCTTGCCCTGCTGCCTCCAGATGCATGGGGGCCTGCTGTGGCCCCAGGGTTTTGCTTTGGCATCTGTAGAGCGTCAGCCAGACGCGGAAAGAGCTGGAGGTCAGCCTGGAACGGATGGCTAAGCCTGGATGAGGAGCCTCGTCGCTCGTCCGCCTGCGCCCTTAAAAGAGGAGAAACCAGGTTAATGCACAATGGATGAGCCGGGTTCAGTCTGTGAAAGGGTGGCGGAAACAGAGGGGCAGGGAGAGAGGATGCCCTGTCCACTTTCTGCCCTCCCCCTGCTCACTGCTGACATAAATTCAAAGTGCTGGTTTTAAATTCAAAGTGCTGGTTTTAAATGGCTCAGGACTGCAATACCTCCTCCTTGAGAGGTCCGGAGGGTGGCAACACGAGAACGGGGCCTTCTCTGCAGTGGCTCCCCGTCTGTGGAAGTTCGCCTGGTGAACTGTTTCCTGTTCTGGCTCCTTAATAAAACTACTAACTGAAAGCTAGCTGGTGTAGCCCTGTCTCTCTCCCTCTGATCTGTGCCGAACTGTGCTACACGTCAATACTCCCAGGGGGTCACATTTCCTTTTGCGCCTCCCCCCCCCCCACAAATAAGTATTATTTTTCTAAAATTCCCCCAATAATGGCCAACTTATAGCAATAGCAATTATTATATTGCAAATAAGTTATAATTATTTTTCCAAAATTGCCCTAATAATAATAATAATAATAATAATAATAATAATAATAATAATTTATTATTTATACCCCGCCCATCTGGCTGGGCCTCCCCAGCCACTCTGGGCGGCTTCCATAAAAACCAAAAATACAGTAAAATCACACGTTAAAAACTTCCCTGAACAGGGCTGCCTTAAGATGTCTTCTGAATGTCAGGTAGTTGTTTATCTCTTTGACATCTGATGGGAGGGCATTCCACAGGGTGGGCGCCACTACCGAGAAAGCCCTCTGCCTGGTTCCCTGTAGCTTTGCTTCTCGCAATGAGGGAACCGCCAGAAGGCCCTCAGCGCTGGACCTCAGCGTCCGGGCAGAATGATGGGGGTGGAGACGCTCCTTCAGGTATACTGGACCGAGGCCGTTTAGGGCTTTAAAGGTCAGCACCAACACTTTGAATTGTGCTCGGAAACATACTGGGAGCCAATGTAGGGTTATTATAATGGCCAACTTATAGCAATATCAATTATTAATTTGCAAATAAGTTTTTATTATTTTTCCAAAATTCCCCCAATAGTCAAATTCTAACAAATGAGCTTTTATTTTCCCCAAAGCCCCCCAATAACAGCCAAATTATGACAATATCTACTATTAATAATATGCAAACAAGTCCCCCTCCAAAAAATTCCCCTAATAATAGCCAAATTATAACAATATCAATTAATTTGGGGAGGGGGGGTCCCATTTCCTGCCCACGGTTGCTTGGACGAGCAGGAAAAGCAGGCAGAGCAGAAAATGCCAATTTTTAATTTTCCATGGCATGCTAGTTTCCACAGAGACTCGCACCCTCTCCTCTCCCTGTCCTCCATCCGGGCAGGTAGGAGGCAGGCCCAAAATTTAAGGACCCGTTTCCAGCCGAACAAAAAAACCTCAAGGAAGGGTGCAAGGCAAAGTCCGAGAGAGGCCCAAAGTGCCGCATTTGGCATTGCCCCAGCGACAACAAAACCTTTCTGTGCACCTGCAAATTCCCCAAGAAAACAACAGAATAAGGAGTTCCTTACTGCTTGGCCAAAGAAGGGGCGCTTTCAGGAATTTCCGGGATCCGATGAAGCCGCTCTGCCGCCGGACGCACTGGCGGAAGGTGGCCGCTCTCGTCCAGTAGCCGCTGGCCTGAGAAGGAAGGGATAAATCCAAACTTGTTCTCCTTCCAAGAAAACAGGGTTAGGATCAGGGTGGATTTGATTTACTGTATTTTTCGCTCTATAAGACGCACCAGATCATAAGACGCACCTAGTTTTTGGAGGAGGAAAACAAGAAAAGAAATATTCTGAATCTCAGAAGCCAGAACAGCAAGAGGGATCGCTGCGCAGTGAAAGCAGCAATCCCTCTTGCTGTTCTGGCTTCTGGGATAGCTGCGCAGCCTGCATTCGCTCCATATAACGCCCACACATTTCCCCTTACTTTTTAGGAGGGAAAAAGTGAGTCTTATAGAGCAAAAAATACGGCAAATCATATCGATTTAAATCACTAGTCAGTAAGACTTGATTTAAATCACTAGTCGGTAAGATTTGATCTAAATCATTTTTTTACAGAAAGACTCTTTCTTGCTGGTATAATCTTAATATTTACAACCAGATGAAGGTTTCATTTTTGGAAGAATAAATTTCCAGAGTAGCTTTTACAGTTATATCAAAAATTACTGATTTCGTTATACTATTAGAAATACATAAGACAGATAATTATGAAATTCTTGTGAGGTTTAATAAGTTAACTGTTTATATTTGGACAACATTTCTGATGTGCTGTGTTGGAAGTAGAAAAACAATCATTTCCTTAATAACAACCTAAACAATTTATTTAACTAAAACAATAACATTATAGCATATGTATCCATGTTTGTTAACTGATGTGGTTAAATGGTTTCTTTAAATAAAAAAACTTCAACTGAGTTTTAGCAGACATGAAAAACTTTAATGTAACTTAAATAGAAAACTATCTTTAGAAAGATTTTTTCCTCCAAAAGCATTTTATTTTAAAAATCTGATTTTTTTATTTTATTTTTTAAAAAATCATTGATTTTTATCCACCTTGGTTAGGATACACCCAGGGGTCAAGAGATCATGGCAGGATTTGCACAGGAAGCAGCCTTAGAGGGAGCCAAATCGGCAGAGGCTCTCTGGGATTTTAGGCACAGGGTCTTCCCCATCCCTGTTGCGAGATGCTGCAGGAGATCGAACCCAGGACCTTCTGCATGCCAAGCAGGGGCCCTGCCCCTGAGCTTCCTAGTGGATTAACACTCTAATGGAAGCATCATTGCCTCCAGCTGTGTTTCCACAGCTGGAAACCGACAGCTGGAAACTGAGAGGGCTTTTGTGCTCAGATCCCGCTTGACTACTGCAATGCGCTCTACGTGGGGCTACCTTTGAAAGTGACCCGGAAACTACAATTAATCCAGAATGCGGCAGCTAGACTGGTGACTGGGAGCGGCCGCCGAGACCATATGACACCGGTCTTGAAAGACCTACATTGGCTCCCAGTACGTTTCCGAGCACAATTCAAAGTGTTGGTGCTGACCTTTAAAGCCCTAAACGGCCTCGGCCCAGTATACCTGAAGGAGCGTCTCCACCCCCATCATTCAGCCTGGACACTGAGGTCCAGCTCTGAGGGCCTTCTGGGGGTTCCCTCACTACGAGAAGCAAAGCTACAGGAAACCAGGCAGAGGGACTTCTCAGTAGTACCACCCTCCCTGTGGAACGCCCTCCCACCAGACGTCAAGGAAATAAATAACTTCCTGACTTTTAGAAGACATCTGAAGGCGGTCCTATTTAGGGAAGTTTTTAATGTCTGATGTTTTGTTGTGTTTTTAGTATTCTGTTGGGAGCCTCCCAATGGCTGGGGAAACCCAGTCAGATGGGTGGGGTATAAATAATACATTATAGTGGTACCTCAGGTTAAGAACTTAATTCATTCCGGAGGTTCATTCTTAACCTGAAACCGTTCTTAATCTGAGGTACCACTTTAGCTAATGGGGCCTCCTGCTGCCGCCACGCCGCCACCATACAATGTCTGTTCTCATCCTGAAGCAAAGTTCTTAACCCGAGGTACTATTTCTGGGTTCACTGAGTCTGTAACCTGAAGCGTCTGTACCTGAAGCATCTGTAAGAACTTAATTCATTCTGGAGGCCTGTTCTTAACAGAAGCACCACTTCAATTCAGCTAATGGGGCCTCCCACTGCCGCCACACCGCTGCTGCGCAATTTCTGTTCTCATCCTGAAGCAAAGTTCTTAACCTGAAGCACTATTTCTGGGTTAGTGAAGTCTGTAACCTGAAGCGTCTGTAACCCAAGGTACCACTGTATTATTATTATTATTATTATTATTATTATTATTATTATTATTCCCATAAGGGGCATCTGGTCATGCACTGTGCGAACAGGATGTTGAGCAAGATGGGCCTCATCCAGCAGGCTCCTCTTACGTTCTTGTTCAAGCTCTGGAACCCCAGATACCCGTCACCTGCGAAACCCACCACCACCCCCAGCTCACCTGGCTGACGGAGCTAAAACGCAGAGCCCGGGACCCCCTGATTGCTTTCCTCCATCGCCCCGTCGCCCCGTACCCCGCCAGTCTCCGCCATGGGCATTCGTTTTTCCGTCGCCGGTCAGCTGTCAGGAACTCTGCCTTCCACCTCCCGAAGCAGGACGCCAGAAGACGCTGCCTCCTGGCCCTCTCCAACCGCACTAGAGTCGTGCGCCACGTAGAAAAGCGGCCGGCCGCCGCGGACCAGGAAGTGAAAGCCCTGGTGAATTTCATATAGAAAAAGGAATGAAAGAACCTATCCATTTCCATGAGTCATCTTCCCAATCTTAACTATCTACATCTGTAATCTAAAGAGGCCATCAACAACTGAGTGTAAATTTCTCCTTACAGACGCATTTTTTGCAATTTTGCCCATTTTTAAATACAAAGCAATGTTCCCTAATGTTGTTGGAAGTTTAGGTGCAACTCAGGGGTTTGAATGGGGCTTAAGCAGATAGAGTGAGAGACCTCCAGATTCCTAGACTATCCCTGTACCTTCAACAACTATGCTGACTACTCTCTATTCCTTTGAGGTTTTGACTGATACATTTTACGTCGCTCCCTGTTTAAATTTCTTCCTCCCCTCTCACCCTTCCTCTGGACCTCAATGTACCTCTGGGTGGTTTTTTGGTTTCTCCAACTGGACAGCTAGGACTATAGAACTTTCCCCCGTAAACAATGTACAGTGGTATCTCGGAAGTCGAACGGAATCCGTTCCGGAAATCTAGTCAACTTCCAAAACGTTCAGAAACCAAAGGGCGGCTTCCGATTGGCTGCAGGAAACTCCTGCAGCCAATCAGAAGCCCCGTCGGACATTTGGCTTCCAAGGAACGTTCGCAAACCGGAACACTCACTTTTGGGTTTGCGGCGTTTGGAAGTCAAAACGTTCGACTTGCAAGGCATTTGGGATCCAAGGTACAACTGTACTTCCCTAAGCAAACACACATTTCCATATTTTATACCGAGTCTCAGCCTGAATGCCTTCCAATAAACAGAATCCCTGCTTGCTCAAGGCAAGGACTCAGCTCACTAAATGTGATTTCTGTGGTTGCATGCAAAATCTATACATTAACAAATATAATACATCTTTGGGTGCCTTTTTTTAAAAAAAAACTAATAAATGCATTTTAATGCGTTTCTCTAACCCGACATTTGCATTTCTTATACTTGACTGGAGAACTGCACTACAAAATTCGGAGAAAGGCAAATGTCAAAGGAAGGCTGAATTTTGGTCCCCGTATCGCTGGAAAAATTGTGAATTAGGTAGATTCGCCTTCGAAGGCAAACTGTATCAGATTTCACCCCCATCCTTCGTTGTCCAAGACCAGGGGTCAGAAAGGTTTACCTCGCCTGGGCCAGTTCACTCCAGCGGATATTCCTTTGTAGGCCGGATCGCGCGCGTATGTGATTTCTGGTGTCTGCACAGATGTGATTTCAAGCGCCGCGGAAGTGAGTCCCCACGCTGTGCTGCTTTACTGCAGCGCGTGGGGACTCGTCGAGCGGATGGCTCAGTTCGGGAGCCAGTTAAACGACCCCCGTAGGCCGCTTGTGGCCCACGGGCCTTAGGTTGCTGACCCCTGCCCAAGACTCTTACCTGGAGAGGAGAGCCTGCTTGTGGTGTCGTTCTGCCTTCAGGTTCTGCACAGTCCTGGCCGACCAAAACGCAAAGCATTTCGCCAGCAGCTGCCTCCGATTCTGGGTGTGGACATAACCCAGAGGGAACGGCGCTTGCATGAGGAGATCTGCGGCAGCGAGATCTTGCAGGTCACTGGGGAAATGGCTGGGAGTTGGGGAACCATGATGAGGAAGGTGCCCCAAGTCTTCAATCGTCAACGATGAGGAGATGCTAGCCTGGCTACTGTCCTCCGAGCTGCGTTCCTATTCCCAGTCATGAAATGACAGAAGTATTAATTTTGTGCTTCTAAATGCTTGTTTATTTAAGATTATATACAGAGAGAGTGAGTCTCTACTGCTGGTCCTACCTGGAAGAGACCCACTGAATAATAATAATAATAATAATAATAATAATAATAATAATAATAATGATAATTTATTATTTATACCCCGCCCATCTGGCTGAGTTTCCCCAGCCACTCTGGGCAGCTCCCAATCAAGTGTTAAAAACAGTACAGCGTTAAATATTAAAAACTTCCCTGAACAGGGCTGCCTTCAGATGTCTTTTAAAGATAGGATAGCTGCTTATTTCCTTCACATCTGAAGGGAGGGCGTTCCACAGGGTGGGCACCACTACTGAGAAAGCCCTCTGCCTGGTTCCCTGTAACCTAACTTCTCACAATGAGGGAACCGCCAGAAGGCCCTTGGAGCTGGACCTCAGTGTCTGGGCAGAACGATGAGGGTGGAGACACTCCTTTGGGTATACAGGACCGAGGTTGTTTAGGGCTTTAAAGGTCAGCACCAGCACTTTGAATGAACTGAAGTTAATGGACATGACTAACATAGGTTCAGTCATGTCAATCGGTCTACACTATAGTAGATATGGAGGGGGGGGGAACTGATCCTAGGTCCCACCCAAAGATGTAAGAATGGAATACTGAATGGTATAGTTTAAGTAAAATATGCAGGGATTTATTATATGAAAAGGGACGTGGGTGGCGCTGTGGTCTAAACCGCAGAGCCTAGGACTTGCCGATCGTAAGGTTGGCGGTTCGAATCCCTGCGATGGGGTGAGCTCCCGTTGCTCGGTCCCTGCTCCTGGCAACCTAGCAGTTCGAAAGCACGTCAAAGTGCAAGTAGATAAATAGGTACCGCTCCGGTGGGAAGGTAAACGGCGTTTCCGTGCACTGCTCTGGTTTGCTGGTACGCTGGTTTGACACACAATTGCATCTCAAGAAAGACGGATGCCAAGAACTAACTAACTAACTATATATATATATATATATATATGCAGGTTTTGGTGTCCTCGGGTGTCTTCCCGTGTAAAAGTTGGGGTGTCTAGGCGACGTTTCGACGAGGTCTCACTCGTCATCTTCAGGCTGGTGCTTTCGGCTTCTTGTTACTGGAACAGAGCAGGATCTCAGTGTTTGAGTTCCTATAAATACTGTTGAGGGGGTGTGGTGTATAGCCTCCAATGTTCTGGGCAGAGAGGAAGTTCCCAGGCTAGTGTGCCTTTTCTTCTTTTGTTCCTTAATTACTTGAGGGATATCTTGAGTGATTTCTTGAGTGATATCCTGAGTACCACTTAGGTGGGTCATTAGGTGTGGATTAGTTGCTAAAGTCTTTGTGTCTTGACCTCTTGAACTTTGTGAAGAGTTTTTCTGAGAAGATGGCTGTACTGCACTTAGTTGTGCTCTGGCTTGGCTTCGTGTATAGGGGCGAGCTGTGGTTTTGTGGCCTGTGTCAGCCAGATCTGTGTAGGGATTGCAGGGGGGTGCAGCATCCGGAGGTGCCACCATGGTTTGGCTACTGGATGGTGTCTGTAATTTATCTGTGGAGAGGGTCTGGGTTTGGGTCTGGTGTGGTTGATTGGTGATGGCGTTCTGTGTGCCTCTGGATCTGGTGTCAGTTTTTGAGGGGAGGGCTAATTTCCAGATGTCTGGCAAGCGGGATGTGTCGTCACGCTTGTTCATGTTGTGAGGGTGTTTCTCTATCTCGATGGCTTCCATGATTATTCTCTTGTGGTGATGTTCCATGTTAAAGAGCAATTTGGAATCTGCAAAATTAATTTCGTGTCCTGTTTCTTTCATGTGTTGGAAAAGAGAGGAAGTTTTTTCTTCTTTTTTGACGGCATTCTTGTGTTCTGCGATACGTGCATTTATTCGTCTGTTTGTTTGTCCAATGTACGTGGCTGGGCAGACTTTGCAGGGTATTTCATAGACCAAAAGAACAAAAGAAGAAAAGGCACACTAGCCTGGGAACTTCCTCTCTGCCCAGAACATTGGAGGCTATACACCACACCCCCTCAACAGTATTTATAGGAACTCAAACACTGAGATCCTGCTCTGTTCCAGTAACAAGAAGCCGAAAGCACCAGCCTGAAGATGACGAGTGAGACCTCGTCGAAACGTCGCCTAGACACCCCAACTTTTACACGGGAAGACACCCGAGGACACCAAAACCTGCATTCCTGTACCCGTGAAAATCTACGAAAGCAAATATATATATATATATATATATATATATATGATATATATATATATGTTTTATTTATTTATATATACACACACACACACACACACACACACATAGATACTGCAATGCCTCAAGTAACACCTCTTCCCATATGAACCTACCCGGACCCTGAGATGATCTTTTGAGGGCCTCCTTCATGTGCCTCCTCCTCGAGAGCAACACAAGAACGGGGCCTTCTCTGCAATGGCTCCCCGTCTGTGGAATGCTCTCCCCAGGGAAGTTCACTTGGCGCCTTCGTTACACAACTTTAGACGCCAGGCAAAAATGTTCCTTTTTAACCAGGTCGTTGGTCGACCTGATTGACATCCTATACCCTTTTTAAATGCGGCTCTTTTTTGGGGGGGGGGGTGTTATTGTTAGAATTCCTACTTCATGATTGAAGTCATGGGATTGTTGTCTATATGCTTTGACTCCACAAAGTGGGAAATGATGTTTGTGTTACTGTGTTCCGTGAAGTGGGACTATTGTCCTTTCTCTTTGCTGTCTGATCCTAGAGAGAGAGAGGGAGCCATGTTGCAGTGCTCCGTGTGTGTTTATATGTAAATAAAGTAGATTAGCCAAAATGCTGAGTTGCTGAGGCCTGTCATGCATGATGCGCAAACTCTGCGGATCCCTAATTGTGCCGATGTCTGTTGGCATCGGTCGCTGTGATGTTCGGGCAGAAGAAAGCTTTTGAAGCTCCCGAGCAAACGACCAGGAGGGAGGGAACATGCCAGTCAAGTATGTGTCTTTACCAGGGTCCTACTCGAGTGTAGGCAAAGCTCCTGACAGTTATTGGCTTATTGTTATTGTTTCTATTTTATATGTTGTCATCTTTTCTGTGAACTGCTCTGAGACCTCCGGGTTTAGTGCGGTATATAAATTCAATCAATCAATCAATCATCAATCAATCAATCAATCAATTGTGTGTGGGTAGATGTGGGTATATCTATCTATCTGCTGCCCCTGCTTGTTCCTCTCCCACCTATGCGCCAAAGCATTGGCCCCAGGGTCAGAGGGAAGCCTGTCAGCGACTTGTCCTCACCTTGTCCAGCGAACCGCTAGAGAGAGGCGGGGCAGGCACGTTGCTATGGAAACCAGAGGACAGGGAAGACTCCTCGGAATCCGGCGACGCAAGGAGAAGGTCCTCAGCGAGGTCCCCGGGGCCGAGTCCAAGAGGATGCGGGCAGAGGGTCTTCAGGCGCCAGAGCCCAAGAGCTTCTCTCAGCTGCCGCCTTTCCGAGACTCGGCGGAAAGCACTGTAAGGGAAAGACCTTTGTGAGCTTTCGGAGAAAAGTACAGTGGTACCTCGGGTTAAGTACTTAATTCGTTCCGGAGCTCCTTTCTTAACCTGAAACTGTTCTTAACCTGAAGCACCACTTTAGCTAATGGGGCCTCCCGCTGCTGCCGCCGGAGCACAATATATCCCCAAATTAACTGGTATGGGAAGGAGGAAGATCCTGCCAGGGCCTTTTGCCTGCTCCAGAAAGAAAAAGTAAACAAAAAATTTCTGCAGCCAGAATCCTGCAACTTCCCATACGGCTAGACGTGGGAGGGGGAAACCAGTCCCTCGGAAACTGGATTCAGCCACCTCTCTCTGGCTTCCAAAATTTCGCCCTCTATCAATGAGGACTAGAAGGTTGCTATTTCAAAACAACGACGAAACGTGAAAGCTGTGGTTTGGATCAAGAAAGACCTCTCTGTGCCTGTTACCCCCGATTTCTTAGCTCTTAGGTCAGGGTCTGAGCGCTTACGTCGCCCGCTGGGATTCCCGCCACCTCAGTTCCCATGTCCGGAACGCCTGCTGCAACGTCAATGCGCGGTAGAAGTCGTCCAGAGCGTCGGCGCCACTCTTTTGGGACCACCTCGCATGGGCTGCAGGAACCTTTTCAGCTGCATCCATGTTCCCTGCTTATTTAAGTGCGGGAGGGAGAGAGAAAAATAAGCATTTAGAAGGAATTTCAAGTACAGTGGACACTCGGATTGTGAACGTGATCCGTGTGGGAGACACATTCGCAACCCGCAGCGCCGCGCCTGATCATGCACGGGTTCCGCTTCTGCACATGCACAAAGTGCGATTTAGTGCTTCTGCGCATGCGCCGAAACCCGGAAGTAACCCGTTCCAGTATTTCCGGGTTTGGCGCAGTGCACAAACCGAAAACGCGCAACCTGAAGCGTCTGTAACCCAAGGTATGACTGTACACAAATGATGTTTTTCTAAACTTTCAGAAAGGCTCACTGGGAGCAGCTCAGTGGTAGAGCAGCTGCTTTGCATGCAAAAGGTTGCAGGTTCAAATCCCGACATCTCCAGGGAAACTTGGAAACCCTGCGGAGCAGCTGCCAGCCTGTGTGGGCAACACTCAGCTAGATCATAGCTGTCAACCGTCCCTTATTTGGCGGGAAAGTCCCTTATCCCAGCGCTGTGTCCCGCTGCTGTCCCTTATTGATGATGTCCCTTAAATTTCCCGGGTTTCAAAGGAAGCAGCTCCTCTCCCTCCCTCCCTGCCGGCCAGGGAGGAGGGAGGCTCCAACTGTGTTGCTTGGCTGCGTTGCTCACCCAATAAAGAGTCTAAGAATGACTGGGAGGTGGAGCTTGCATGCCTTGTGCCGATCAAATCGGCCGCGTTGCCTGGGGACTCGCCTTTGCTCAGCGCTTCCCAGCGGAGAGGTGACGGTGGTTTTCCTTGCTGCATCCCCTTTGCCGGGTTGCTGTGCTGTGGGAACCACCGCTTGAGGCTTCTTTTGGCTACTGGCTGGGCTTTCTGCCTTTGGCTCAGAGGCGCTCAGAAGGTGAACATACGTGTGCTCTGAAAATCCCTTATTTTGGCTGCTGATCCCTTATTTTCGAGGCCTTATTTTCAAATCTGTAAGTTGACAGGTATGAGCTAGATAGAACAAGGACCTTTCCTTGTAGCTTTCCTAATGACAGCCAGCCCTTTATTCAAAACTATGAGGACTAGAATCTCAGTTCATTTTTTTAGGGGGAGGCTGCGGCTCAGGAAGAGAGGCCTCTCTCTGAAACCCCAAAGAGATGCTGCCAGTCAGTGCAGGCAACCCCGAGCAAGTTGGACCCGATGCCCTGACTTTGCTACAGTTCTCACCGTGGGCTCGCCTCCGCTTCAAGGCCCACAGCTCCAGCAGAGTCTTCCTGGCCTTTTCCTGGACTTGCAACATCAGGGCCCATTGATGGAAATGCACCCTCAGCGATTCGAGCCGCAGGCCTTCCCTGCTGTGCCTGCACAGCGCCTCCCGGTCGGTGACAGACTTCCAGGCCTGGAAACAGCTTGAGGGGGATGGGAAAAGCAACAGAATGTCTTAGGAATAGTCTGGCAGCAGGATCAAGCCGTCATGGCCCAGCCTCCAGCTGCCCACGGCGGCAACACTGCCCACTTGCGGTTCTTCCCAGTGACCTGCTTCCGACAGGGGAGGTGGGCGGAGGGGAATTGAAAGGCAAGTGGCCTTCTGGGACAGCCACCGCTCTGCAGGCTTGTTGTGAAGGTCGCAGAGCAGCATCATGAGATGCCAATACTGACCCACCTTGGCTCCCAGTACGTTTCCGAGCACAATTCAAAGTGTTGGTGCTGATGTTTAAAGCCCTAAACGGCCTCAGCCTATTATACCTGAAGGAGCGTCTCCACCCCCATCGTTCTGCCCGGCACTGAGGTCCAGCACTGAGGGCCTTCTGGCGGTTCCCTCACTGCGAGAAGCAAAGCTATAGGGAACCAGGCAGAGGGCCTTCTCGGTAGTGGCACCCGCCCTGTGGAACACCCTCCTGTCAGTTGTCAAAGAGAACAACAACTTCCAGACTTTTAGAAGACATCTGAAGGCAGCCCTGTTTAGGGAAGCTTTTAAGATTTGGTGTATTGCGGTATTTTAATATTTTGTTAGGGACGCGGGTGGCCCAGTAGGTTAAACCACAGAGCCTAGGGCTTGCCGATCAGAAGGTCGTGGTTCGAATCCCCCTGACGGGGTGAGCTCCCGTTGCTTGGTTCCTGCTC
Source organism: Podarcis melisellensis (assembly GCF_964234715.1). Taxonomy (NCBI): domain Eukaryota; kingdom Metazoa; phylum Chordata; class Lepidosauria; order Squamata; family Lacertidae; genus Podarcis; species Podarcis melisellensis. The sequence continues at coordinate 13,061,030 of NC_138540.1, forward strand.
CTGCCAACCTAGTAGTTCAAAAGCATGTCAAAGTGGAAGTAGATAAATAGGTACCACTCCAGCGGGAAGGTTAACGGCGATTCCGTGTGCTGCTCTGGTTTGCCAGAAGTGGCTTAGTCATGCTGGCCACATGACCCGGAAGCTGTACGCCGGCTCCCTCGGGCCAATAAAGCGTGATGAGCGCCACAACCCCAGACTCGGTCACGCCTGGACCTAAATCTCTAGGGGTCCCTTTAATATTTTGTTGGAAGCTGCCCAGAGTGGCTGGGAAGGCCCAGCCAGATGGGTGGGGTATAAATAATAAACTACTACTACTACTACTATTATTATTATTATTATTATTATTATTGTTGTTGTTGTTGTTGCTGTGAAAACTGCAGGGCAACAAATACTGGCCTCTCTTGCAAGGCTCTTGTGAAGAATGCAGAACAGCATCATACAAGGCTAACTTTTTTTTTTTAAATTTAATCTGCAGCAATAATACAAAACAGAGACACTGACCTACCTTGCAAGGTTGCTGTGAAAGCTGCAGAGCAGCAAACACTGGCCTCCCTTGCAAGGCTCTTGTGAAGAATGCAGAGCACCCTCTTGCAAACTAATCATGCAAAGACGTAGAGAGGCATTGCGTGATGCTAATGCAGTGCTTCGGAAACGTGGGTCTCCAGGTTGTTTTGCGACTACAATTCCTGCTAACTAGGGATGATGGGAGTTGTAGTCCAAAAACAGCTAGAGACCTGAGGTTGGGAAACACTGTGCTAAGGCAAACCTACCCCAGAAAGATGTCGCAAAGAGGTAAGGAACGTAAGGCGCGACCAAGAAGCCCACATATAAAAATTATCATCATCATGCGCAGCTCACCGGCTCAGCAGCCCTCTCTGCACCTGAGCCACCAGTGGCAGGATCCGCCGGGCTGCCTTGTAGCGGGAACGCCAGGCCTCAAACGCAGTCACCAGCCTCTTTTTCTCCAGAAGGGCGAGAGCCTCCTGGGCACGAATCTCCTCTTTTTCCAGACGCTCTTTCTGAAGGCGCCACAATCTGAAAGCTGCTGCGTTGCAGGGGAAAAGAGGTGAGGAGAGCGCCAGGTGGGTAGATTTTCGTTTCCAAGCACAATTCAAAGTGTTGGTGCTGACCTTTAAAGCCCTAAACAGCCTCGGCCCAGTATACCTGAAGGAGCGTCTCCACCCCCATCGTTCTGCCTGGACGTTGAAGTCCAGCGCTGAGGGCCTTCTGGCGGTTCCCTCCCTGCGAGAAGCAAAGCTACAGGGAACCAGGCAGAGGGCCTTCTCGGTGGTGGCACCCGCCCTGTGGAACGCCCTCCCACCAGATGTCAAAGAGAACAACAACTACCAGACTTTAAAAAGACATCTGAAGGCAGCCCTGTTTAGGGAAGCTTTTAATGTTTAACAGACCACTGTATTTTAATATTTTGTTGGAAGCCGCCCAGAGTGCCTGGGGAAACCCAGCTAGATGAGCGGGGTATAAATAATAAAGTATTATTATTATTATTATTATTATTACAGTGGTACCTCTGGTTAAGTATTTAATTCATTCCGGAGGTCCACTTTAGCTAATGGGGTCTCCACTTTAGCTAAAGGCACCACTTTAGCTAATGGGTTCTCCTGCTGCCACCACGCCACCACCGGAGCACGATTTCTGTTCTCATCCTGAAGCAAAGTTCTTAACCCGAGGTACTATTTCTGGTTTAGCGGAGTCTGTAACCTGAAGCATCTGTAACCTGAAGCGTATGTAACCCGAGGTACCACTGAATTTTCTAAGCTTGGGGCAAATACTCTGCGTGCTGTAAGAACACCTAAGAAGACCTCTTGCAGCCCCATGAGTGGGGAACGCTTTTTCAGCCCGGGGGCCGTATTCCTTTCTGAGGGCCATTGGTTGGTGGAGCCCAAGGCACAAGTGGGCAGAGCAATGGAGGTAGCAATTCTTGAATTCCAGTGGGTTGGACTGGATGACCTTTGGGGGTCCCTTCCAAATCCACAAATCTATAAAATTTTATCTGAGGGATCAGAGTACAAGAGCACAACCCCATCGCGGACAAATACTCCAGGAGGGTGTGAAACAGGGCCAGTAAAAGGTGTGGTTATGGGGAGTTTTAGGGATGGGGGGGGCTGGAGGGTCACTTTTGGCCTCTAAACCCGAGTTTCACCAACCCCGATCTATGCAAACAAGTAGTCCACGGGGAGAACTTCTGAAACGACAATGGGGTATTAGCTCTGCCCGAGGCATGATAGATGGCAAGTGACGGCTGGGAATAGATAAGACGTAACATTTTAGACGCAGGTGGCACTGTGGGTTAAACCACAGAGCCTAGGACTTGCCGATCAGAAGGCCAGTGGTTCAAATCCCCGCGACGGGGTGAGCTCCCGTTGCTCGGTCCCTGCTCCTGCCAACCTAGCAGTTCAAAAGCAAGTCAAAGTGCAAGTAGATAAATAGGTAGGGAAGGTAAACGGCATTTCCGTGCGCTGCTCTGGTTCGCCAGAAGCGGCTTAGTCATGCTGGCCACATGACCCGGAAGCTGTACGCCGGCTCCCTCGGCCAATAAAGCAAGATGAGCGCCACAACCCCAGAGTCAGCCACGACTGGACCTAATGCTCAGGGGTCCCTTTACCTTTAAACAATGCAAGTGCAGGAATGGAAACAAACAAGATTCCGGTCAATAATTGCACAGTTTTGCAAAAATGCATCAAGTTATGGCGGAGCTTTAACGAACAATTGCTGTCACAATCCATCCTAATGGTCAGGGGTCCCTTTACCTTTTTAACATTTAGAAGGACAGGAAGGAACCCCACAGGCAGAATAATTGTCACACACAGAAGGAATAAGGATATAGTTTGAATGCTTCACCTATGGGTTTATAAATCATTTAATGTGTCAAGACGAATGGATGTCGTTAATATTGCAGTTGTCGTACAAGGGATTATTTTGACTGGAATGTAATTGAGATGAACAAGATTTTGGAACGCGGAAACAAAGCAAATCACCAAACCGTCCATTCTGGCACGCGGGAGGCCACCCAAATTATATAATTTGGCATCTGAATGGCTGGGATTAGTAATTGCATTATAATTTGGCACTGTTATAATGTGGTTACCATTGGATTATTCTAATAAACTAATAAAAATTATTGCATTTTTTTAAAAAGTAGTCCTGGGGGATCTCAAAGCTTGCAGAAGTATAAAATATCTGAGGTTGAGGTGTGGGTGGGGGGAATTAAGGGAGGGAGAAGCCCCCCCCCAGCAGCCCATGGAGGATGGAGCATGCTCAGTGGTCCGCTGTCGCTGTCGCGAACGGAACGGAACACCTTGGGAAAGGGTGTGGCTGGCAGAGCAGGCATTCTGCACAGAGTGCGTCCCCGCTGCAAGCTTCCCAACTGAAGTGAAGGACATGAGGCAGGAGTTGGTAATGCAGGTGAGCTGTGGACAAGCAAGCTGCCAGCCAGCTCTACTGAAGCTCTTTTTATTAGCACAATATGCAAAACCAGGCAGATACATTATGGGCTGTGCCCTTTACACATCTTCCAATCACCCGATCGTGGGGTGGTACAAAGTTATTTTGGCACCTGTTTCCACCGCATCACTTTCCCCTTGCACAATGTATAACAAAGGAGACAAAGGTCATAGACAGGGCACGGCAGACCACTGAGAAAGCCAAAGGTTAGATAGAGGGCATGATGTTCAGACAGCTGTGGCTTGTCTGCGGGTTGATGTGTGCTCTCTTCCTTCTCTCTCTCCCTCCCTCTCTCTCCCTCCCTTATATATATGGGGAGAGAGATATATAAGGAAGGGGGAGAGAGAGAGAGGACAGAGAGAGAGAGGGAGAGAGAAGGAAGGGATAGAGTCATATGGAAGGGGGAGGGAGAGAGAGAGAGAGAGAGAGAGGAGAGAGAGAGAGAGAGAGAGAGAGAGAGAGAGAGAGAGAGAGAGAGGAGAGAGAGAGAGAGAGAGAGAGAGAGAGAGAGAGAGAGAGAGAGAGTTGATGGACTACATGGAACTGGCGGAAATGACTGGCAGAATCCGAGACCAGGGAGAAGAGTCGGTGGAAGAAGATTGGAAGAAATGTAAAGATTATCTACAGAAATATTGTAAAATTAATGAATGTTAGAAAGATGTTGGAATGAAGTTATATGGCTTTAGCAGAAATGTTATAAAGAATTAAGTACAAATAGATTGTTAATGGATCAAAGGGAAAAATAAGGTTAAAATGTGTTAAGATAAATTATAGGACAGAAAACTGAGGAAGATGGAAAGGATTTGCTGAAACAGTTAATTGAAGTGGAATACAAAAAAGGGAGGTGCGAGGAGGTCGCTGAAACATGTAAATGAAAAGATAAGATATTGAAAGTATTGGATGTGTTTTTAATTGTTTTTATTTTGTTTTGTTATGTATATGTAGTCTTTTTGTTTTTTTTGTTTCTGTATTGTATTGTTTAATTCTTTTTCTTTTTATTCTGTAATCTTTAAACTCTTAATAAATATTATTTTTTAAAAAGAGAGAGAGAGAGAGTAAGGAGAGAGACAGAAGAAAGGGAGAGAGAGAGAGAGAGAGAGAGAGAGAGAGAGAGAGAGAGAGAGAGAGAGAGGCTTGTCTGCAGGTGGAAGTGTGCTCCACACCCGGTCATTCCATCCCAACTTATCTCAAGCTACTATATAAGCAGCTGATCAGGGGCAACCGCCTTACCAGCCAAGCGCCTCACATCCCGTAGAGCCGCGGCCTTTCTGCAGGTCTCGCCCCCTCCCTGCTGGCGACGAAGCTGCGTCCAGAGATTTCCCTCCGCCCTGAAAAAAGGTCGAGATGGAAAGAAGATAAAAGTCTCGACCAGAGAAAAATGGCAGATCAAGTTGATGGATTATGCCGAAATGGCCAAAATGACCGGAAGAATCAGAAATCAGGAAGACCAAAATTTTAATAGGGAATGGGGAAAATTTATAACATATCTTGAAAACCATTGTAAACAGTTAAAGTCATTCGCAGGATTGGAATATCACTTGTAGTTTAAGGGTGAATTTTGGACACAATGCAGAGGTAAAAGATTTTGGATTATCATAAAAGATGCAGGAGGAAATGATTGACAATAGGACCCACAAAGGGGAGGAGTCCAGGAGATTGTATAGAATCTTGTTTTTATGTTGTATGTTAGATAAAAGGTAAAGGGACCCCTGACCATCAGATCCAGTCGTAGCTGACTCTGGGGTTGCGGCGTTCATCTCGCTTTATTGGCCGAGGGAGCCGGCGTACAGCTTCTGGGTCATGTGGCCAGCATGACTAAGCCGCTTCTGGCGAACCAGAGCAGCGTACGGAAACGCCGTTTACCTTCCCGCCAGAGCGGTACCTATTTATCTACTTGCACTTTGACGTGCTTTCGAACTGCTAGGTTGCCAGGAGCAGGGAGTGAGCAACGGGAGCTCAGCCCGTCACGGGGATTCAAACCGCCAACCTTCTCACTGGCAAGTCCTAGGCTCTGTGGATTAACCCACAGCGCCACCTGCTTCCCTCTGTATGTTGGATATGTGACTGTAACACTTTAATCTGAAAAAACCAAATAAATAAATTCAAAAAAGAAAAAAGGCACAGTGGTTCTGTTTATCCTCCCAAAGTGTGTGTCTGTGTGCAGCGGCCAGTTTCAGACTGAAGAGGCCGGGATGCAGATTCCCGCTCACCTACAGAGATTAGATTGGCGCCATCTCTCAGAGGCAGCCTACCTCGCAGGGGTGTTGCAATCTATTTAATGCTACAATCCCGAGCAAACTATCCAAATCGGGATTCCTGTCTTTCTCCTCTTTTACGCACCTGCTATACCGGGCAGCATCTTCCACGTGTTCCGCAGGTAGGTGGCATAGGTTGGGGGACATCCTTGCGCCCCCTGCTTCTGGGGTTGTCGGCGCTCCTCTGATGGGGTTCACTGCCTCCAGTTGCGGGGAAGGTTGTGCCTTCCGCTGCTTCGCCAAAGCATCTTGCCACTAACAAAGAACCAGGCTTGGAATAATTAATAAACAACAACAACAACAAATTATTATTTATACCCCACTCATCTGGCTGGGTTTCCCCAGCCACTCTGGGCGGTTCCCAACAGAATATTAAAACTACATTAAAACATCAGTCATTTAAACCTTCCCTAAACAGGGCTGCCTTCAGATGCCTTCTGAAAGTCAGATAGTTGTTTATTTCCTTGACATCTGATGGGAGGGTGTTCCACAGGGCGGGCGCCACCACCAAGAAGGCCCTCTGCCTGGTTCCCTGTAACCTCACTTCTTGCAGGAAGGGAACCGCCAGAAGGCCCTCGGCACTGGACCTCAGTGTCCGGGCAAAACGATGGAGGTGGAGGCGCTCCTTCAGGTATTCTGGGCCGAGGCCGTTTAGGGCTTTCAAGGTCAGCACCAACACTTTGAATTGTGCTTGGAAACGTACTGGGAGCCAGTGTAGATCTTTCAAGACTAGTGTTATGTGGTCTTGGTGGCCGCTCCCAGTCACCAGTCTAGCTGCCGCATTCTGGATTAGTTGTAGTTTCCGGGTCACCTTCAAAGGTAGCCCCACGTAGAGTGCATTGCAGTAGTCCGAGCGAGAGATAACCAGAGCATGCACCACTCTGGCGAGACAGTCTGCAGGCAGGTAGGGTCTCAGCCTGCGTACCAGATGGAGCTGATAAACAGCTGCCCTGGACACAGAATTGACCTGTGCCTCCATGGACAGCTGTGAGTCCAGAATGACTCCCAGGCTGCACACCTGGTCCTTCAGGGGCACAGTTACCCCATTCAGGACCAGGGAGTCCTCCACACCTGCCCACCTCCTGTCCCCCAAGAACAGTACTGCGGTCTTGTCAGGATTCAACCTTAATCTGTTAGCTGCCATCCGCCCTCCAACCGCCTCCAGACATAGAATCATCGAACTGCAGAGTCGAAAGGGACCCCTGGGGGTCATCTAGTCCAACCCCACCCCCACCCCCACAATGCAGGAATCACAGCTTCAATTTCATGCTCCATAAATTTTTCACAAGTGCTACCCTTCAATAAAAAAAGATATCTGAAAAAATAACCCTACATCACCCATGAAGGACTGAGGTATGGTTCGTTCTAAAACAGGAGCAGGGAAGCAAATGAGTAAATGTCAACTAAGGATTGGTTCTTATGGATACAACCCACAAGTGACCTGCAACTAATTAGGAACACCCAATTTCCCCCTTGGTATCCTCTCTTGAAACACAGATTTTGGAACATAAAGAAGGCTGATCGCCGAAGAATTGATGCTTTTGAATTATGGTGCTGGAGGAGACTCTTGAGAGTCCCATGGACTGCAAGAAGATCAAACCATTTCCATTTCTGAAGGAAATCAGCCCTGAGTGCTCACTGGAAGGACAGATCGTGAAGCTGAGGCTCCAATACTTTGGCCACCCCATGAGAAGAGAAGACTCCCTGGAAAAGACCCTGATGTTGGGAAAGATGGAGGGCACAAGGAGAAGGGGACGACAGAGGACGAGATGGTTGGACAGTGTTCTCGAAGCTACCAGCATGAGTTTGGCCAAACTGAGGGAGGCAGTGGAAGAGAGGAGTGCCTGGCGTGCTCTGGTCCAGGGGGTCACGAAGAGTCGGACACGACTAAATGACTAAACAACAAGAAATCTGACCAATCGCTTGCCAGCTTCCTTGCGAAATGCCTGGATTGAGCTGCATTTCCAGATGAAGCCCCCTGCAGTCTTGGGTGGCTCCTACAAGAATATTTGGGTACGTAGACAGACTTTTGTATTTGTGGTCAACCTCAGGTGGAAGACATCACTCATTACCTGCTAGCCTGCCTCTTATACAGAGACCCAAGGGATCGCTTTCTGAAGCCTTTGTTCACACAAGCAAGCAGGCACACCCCAGCAGAAACGGTTCAGTTTCTTTAAGCGACAACAATAGCTTTGTAAAACACGGAGCGTCCCTCTATGCACTGGTGGGGGGCGGGGGAATCCTGAAAAATGAGTTAATTAAAATCGCTATAAAATTGTTGTGATGATTCAGTGGTTTCATCTGAAAGCAAGTTGGGTTTGAGTTTGTAGGTGTCTCTGGTTATCTTCTCTCTCTTTCAGAATGGATGCTGGCAAACTGGATTTTTAAAATGATGTTATAATTGGAGCTGTCAGAGATGCATAATAATAATAATAATTTTTTATTTGTACACTGTTCAAATGCTCAGGAACTTGGCAAACTCTGTATTTATAGTATGCATTTTTATATTAAGGATGTACCGTATGTTCTGTATTATTTTATTAAATCTATTGCTTCTTTTTCTTTGGCAATCACTCATAATTGAGTAAGATTGTCTTCCATAAACACGGTTTTAGCATGAGTCCGTAAGTGATCGCGGAGGCCAATTTTGGATCCACACGTCCTTCCACAGTGGGGACATAGGTTCCCAGGCAGGAGTTGATCACGGTGAGAGTTTGCCAAGCGTCCCTTCCTCCTAGCACGTTTCTCCCTTGCGTCCTGAGTTCGAGTGTCTTCAAAGCCCATGACACCTTTGGTAAAGGCTGTTCTCCAACTGGAGCACTCACAGGCCAATGTTTCTCAGTTGTCAGTTTTTATACTAGATTTTAAAACATTTGTCTTGAGAGAGTGTTTAAACCTCTTTTGTTGACCACCAGCATTACGGTTCCCATTTTTAAGTTCAGAATAGAGAAGTTGCTTTGGAAGACAATACAGTGGTACCTCAGGTTACAGACGCTTCAGGTTATAGACTCCACTAACCCAGAAATAGTACCTCAGGTTAAGAACTTTGTTTCAGGATAAGAACAGAAATCGCACAGCAGCGGCGCGGCAGCAGTGGGAGGCCCCATTAGCTAAAGTGGTGCTTCAGGTTAAGAACAGTTTCAGGTTAAGAATGGACTTCCAGAACGAAGTAAGTTCTTAACCCAAGGTACCAATGTAATCAGGCATCCGCACAACATGACCAGTCCAATGAAGTTGATGTTGAAGAATCATTGCTTCGACACTGGTGATCTTTCCTTCTTCCAGTACACTGGCATAAGTTTGCCTGTCTTCCCACGTGATGTGTAAAAATTTTTGGAGATACCATTGATGGAATCTTTCAAGGAGTTGGAGATGGTGTTTATAAGTGGTCCATATTTCACAAGCTATTGCAGAGACATCACCTTGCCAACAAAGGTCCATATAGTTAAAGCTATGGATTTCCCAGTAGTGATGTATGGAAATGAGAGCTGGACCATAAAGAAGGTTGATCGCCGGAGAATTGATGCTTTTGAATTATGGTGATGGAGGAGACTCTGTCTTGAGAGTCCCATGGACTGCAAGAAGATCAAACCTCTCCATTCCGAAGTAAATCAGCCCTGAGTGCTCACTGGAAGGACAGATCCTGAAGCTCCAAGACTTTGGCCACCTCATGAGAAGTGAAGACTCCCTGGAAAAGACCCTGATGTTGGGAAACATGGAGGGCACAAGGAGAAGGAGGCGACAGAGGAGGAGATGGTTGGACAGTGTTCTCGAAGTTACTAACATGAGTTTGACCAAACTGCGGGAGGCAGTGGAAGACAGGAGTGCCTGGCGTGCTCTGGTCCATGGGGTCACGAAGAGTCGGACACAACTAAACGACTAAACAACAACAACAATTGCCTTAATACAAGTTTGACACGGCCTTTGCCTAGAACAAAAAACTGGCGAACTTGGAAACTTGAGGAACTTCCCATCTGCAGACTGGCATATGGTGCATCTAACTCATGATCGGCTGCTCTGACTGGCAGCAGCTCTGCAAATTTAATGATTTTTCAAAAAACCAGAGGGCGTGTGTTCTACCAGTGAGGTGTAGCTGGACCCAGAAACTGGGCCCGTCTTGGCTGCACCCTGCTCTCTTAAGGCCCCCCCCCAAGCCCTCTTACCTTGCGGAAGCTGGCAGCTAGCACCACCAGAATGTGGTTCCTCTGGGCAATGCCTGCTTGAACCTTCCTTAACTGCACGGCCCACCGCAGGGCAGCAAGCCCCTTGCGCAACAGCTGGCGCTCATACAGAGCCCGGGCAGTGGCCGTTTTCCCAGAGACATGGTTGTGCCAGGCCACAAAGCATTTCTCCAGCTGGGGGTCCACCCTCTGGGGCAAAGGCCTGGGAGAGAGGGGAAAAAGGGAAACAAGAACTAGCGTTCCGTTTAACCAATTAACCACCACAAATTTAAGTTGATTAAGTGATCAGCTCGAGTTGATTAATCTAATCTGATCTGTTTAAGGGAATAGGCGATACTTCGAAAGAGAAAGCAGGTTTCGGAGACAATGCACACATCACTTGGGATGGACAGGCATTCTCCCCACCTACAGCTTTTTAAATGCATGCTGCTATTAAAAAATATTTATTTACTACAGCGGTACCTTGGTTCTCAAATGCCTTGGTTCCCAAACTCCTTGGTTCCCAAACGACGAAAATCTGGAAGTAAGTGTTCCAGTTTTGGAACATTTTTCAGAAGCCAAACGTCCAATATGGCTGTTTACTATTGTTTCTGAGGCGCCTTGGTTTTCAAACATTTCAGAAGTCAAACAGACTTCCGGGACAGATTAAGTTTGGCACTTTTGCTTTTGCTATTTGTTTTGTGTTTTTGAGGCTTTTTCAGTTCATTTGTTTTTGTGACTGTGTGGAACCCAGTTCAGCTACTAATTGATTGATTGATTTAATGATTGAGTGACTGCGGAAATAGATAAAAGCCCCCCATCTAAACAATGACTATCATCAGTGCACGCAAGAAAAAAATTCATTTTAATTTTTAATCATCTACAATACTGTCTTATTTATTTTATAGTACAGTACATTGATAATTGCTTTCATTTTATGGCTCAATGGTCTCATTAGATAGTAAAATTCAAGCCAAAAGGGGTTGTTTTTAAAAGTCTGGAACGGAAGAATCCATTTTGCATTACTTTCTATGGAAAAGCGTGCCTTGGTTTTGGAACGGACTTCTGGAACGGATTAAGTTTAAGAACCAAGGTACCACTGCATTTGATTTAAACGGGGGAGGGGTTTCTTTTAAAAAATGTAAACACATTTTGTAACATTTACAGCACCAAAAGCGTTTAAAGACGAGCAAAATAATTACCTGTTTCTCTTCTTCTCCATCGATTCCAGGTCCTGTAAGCAAAGAAAGAAAAATCAAGACAATATGTTGGAACAAGCTCATCCCTCCTCTTATGGAATCTCTGGGCAGCAAGGCTTGGGACATTCCACACCCACCAGATTCTAAATTCTGCACCATGGTAACCTGAATTGGGCTGAAAAAGCTCAAGGAAAGCAGAGATCTACCACCTGAATCCACAACGCAGATCGAAATAAAATAATATACACACCCTGGTATACATCAGCTTATCGCACACAATTTAGTTTTGCTTCCAAGTAACTTGTGGAACTCACCGCCAAAAGCTGGGAGAGAAGGCCACGAGACACAAAACTCAATGTTCATCCAACATGCCGCTCCGTTAGCTGGTAAGCGGAATGGCTGTATCAATTTGGACCGGAAGGGGGGGGTCTCTACGTTTAGGCCATTGCTCCTGAATCCAATTAATTATTTATTATTATTATTATTATTATTATTATTATTATTATTATTATTATTTATACCCCGCCCATCTGGATGGGTTTCCCCAGCCACTCTGGGCGGCTTCCAACAAAACACTAAAATACAATAACCTATTAATCCAAACTTTTTTAAAAAAAAAACTAAGATTTTATTAAGACTGTTCGTAATACTTGACAATAAAAAATGAAGTAATCTAGACAAAAAGAAAAAAAACAGAAAAAGAAGAATACAAAGTCTTCTCTCACTGGTAAATCTTAACTCTTACCCCACCCAGAAAGAGGTGGATTCTCCCAGTTCTCCCCTGGGAGCTTCTCCTTACCCCAGAGGACAAAACAAAGACGAAAGAAGTCAAACAGGAAAAGAAAAACAGAGGGAAACAAAGCAAGGAATGAAACGAAAAAATCCAAACTTTAGTTTCAGGCATGGGCAAACTCTGGCCCTCCAGAGGTTTTGGAACAACAATTCCCATCATCCCTAGCTAACAGGACCAGCGGGCAGGGATGATGGGAATTGTAGTCTCAAAACATCTGGAGGGCCAGAGTTTGCCTACGCCTGCTTTAGTCAATAACAGACAGACTGAGCTCACCTCCTTTTGCTTATCATCCACCCGGTTGTTGCTCTCCTCGTCGTACAATGCTGTGGTCCTTTTCCCAGTCCGCTCCGCTGAAGGCCCTCCTCCCTGACTATTTTCCGCATCAGGCCAACAGTTGCCGGGCACGGAATTTGGGGAGCCGTTGCCACTACTCCCAACAACGGTCGCACCTATACTATCGGCAGCCTGCCAATGTTCGCCAAAGCGGTTGAGCTTCCAGTGGGGCAGATCCGCAGTGTGCTCCCCTGAAGAGAGCGTGGGGCCCCCGCTGTCCTCTCCTAGTTCGCCCTCAGCTTCACGGACGTCAGAATCCTGGGTGCCATTCCTAAACCGGCACGCAGGAGAATGCACCGCCAGGCTGACGCACACAGGAGACCCCAGGTTTGCCGGAGAGTTGGCGCACAACGTCTTCAGGGAGACCTCCAAGTTGTCGAAGGAAAGGAGTCTCGAGGCATGCTCCGAGAGACTCAACTCTGAGCGACGCAACGCTCCGGAGGCGAGCTCTTCCGGATCAGCTGCCTTTCGGTGGCAGCGGGTTATGGAACAGCCGCAGGCACCCGTTCTTTCCGGAGTCTGCCACCTGCCGCCCGCGCAACATTCGAGGTAGCGAATGGAGGTTTTGGAACAGAGGTCTTCTCCCCGAAGTACCAGCGAGGTCAGATCAAAGCCGCCACGGAAACCTGACTGGTCCAAGGCCTCCGTTGGGCATGTCTGCAATCCAGCGTTGTCGCACCTGTAGACAACGGAGATGGGTTTGCCCACGGTGGAAGTGCCGCCCCAGTCCCTGGGAAAAGGGGCTCGCCATTTGACGCTGGCCTGCCTGGCGTAGCTCTCTCCCACCGCCAGATGCTCCACAGCACTCAGCACAGACGAGGCGGAGACCTGAGGATTGCGGAGTGGCTGGCAAGGGAAAAGAGGACGTTTGGATTCCCAGGGGGAGGAGCCCAACGCCCCCATTGAGGAGGCGGCTTCTCCCTTGAGCTGCCGGATGGAGCGGTGCAGGTCAGCAGACGTCCGGGAAGACTTCAAGAGGGTCTGGAGCGCTGCAGAAGACCCAGCGCTCTCCACCAAAGTCGAAGAGTTCAAATGGTCCAAGGTAAGGCCGGGCCCACGATGGAAAGAGTCGTCGCTTCTGCTGGGGCTCGTGGGAGGACACCGGCAGGAAACGGAGCCAGGAGCCAATGTCACGGGCAATTCGGCCGGAGAGAAGCACCCTCTGCAATCCCCGAGATGCCCGCAGATTCTTCTCGACGCACAAACATGGCTTGGTTTTGACCCATACTGGTCCTCGCTTCCCATCCTGTTTTTGGAGAGGGTGCCGCAGGCATGAGAGACATCGCGGCTTCTACTCGAGAGGTGGCTGGGAGGGTCGCCCTTTAAACCGAGCTGCTCTGAGCATGAAGTTGGTGCATCGCTGGTAAACTCGGAGTCTCCAGATGCGCCCCTCTGCAGTTTCGACGCAAGGTTGCTTTGCTGTTTGGGTAAAGAGCCGCCGGTGGCGTCCTGGAAAGGCCAATAAGGGCAAGACAGGTTGGTCTGAACAGCACGGTGTTGCTGTAGGACATTGCTTCCCTTTCCCGTGAATGCAGCCCGTTTTCCCCCCGGGGAACTCGCTCCTCCGCAGTCTGACCTGCGGACAACGGAGTCGGCTGCTACATTCCTTTCCGTGGACAGGTACAGATTGATGTTGATGTTTCTCTGGATGTTTGTTTGCTCTGCAAAGGGGAAGAATAAAGCTGTTTATGTTAGGACTCAGCATGCGTGTCAAATACCTTTCCATTCCTCCCCGTGGCTGACGTTTAACAGTGACCCCACGTCAGATCCTTCAACTTTGCAAGTTGGGATGTGCGTGAACATTCCGTGACTTCACAAAAGCAAACAATGATTACTGACATGCCATGATGTCTGAAAACAGGGAATCTGAGCAGAAGGAGGAAGAACGTGTGGAAAACTGACATACATTTACTGAATGCCACATCTGTACTGCACATTTAAATCGCATGGCTTCTTCCAAAGAATCCTGGGCTCTGTCATTTCTCCCTCACAGAGCCACAATTCCCAGCACCTTTACCAAACTACAGTTCCCAAGATTCCTGCGGGCAGCCACATGCTTTAAATGTGTGGTGCAGGTGCATTGTGGGAAAGCAAAGCACACTGTTACAGTCATACCTTGGAAGCTGAACGTAATCCATTCCGGAAGTCGGTTCGATTTCCAAAATGTTTGGAAACCAAATCGCGGCTTCTGATTGGCTGCAGGAAGCTCTGGCAGCCAATTGGAAGCCCCGTTGGACGTTTGGCTCCGAAAAATCGTTCGAAAACTGGAACACTCGTTCAGGAGCCAAGGTGTTTGAGATCCAAGGTATGACTGTATTCTGATAATAATAACAACAATAATACACTTACAATGAACACTGTAAATTGACGCAACAATTGAGGAACATTTAAGTTTCTAAAAACGGTGAGAAAGTGAAACATTACAGAGGTTTGTAAAATTACACTTTCTTTGCAGAAAGCAAATAAGGTTTCCTCCTTCTCCCATAGTAAAGGTAAGGTAAAGGGATCCCTGACCATTAGGTCCAGTCGCTACCAACTCTGGGGTTGTGGCGCTCATCTCGCTTTATTGCCTGAGGGAGCCGGCGTACAGCTTCCGGGTCATGTGGCCAGCATGACTAAGCCGCTTCTGGCGAACCAGAGCAGCGCACGGAAACGCCGTTTACCTTCCCGCCGGAGCGGTACCTATTTATCTACTTGCACTTTGACATGCTTTCGAACTGCTAGGTTGGCAGGAGCAGGGACCGAGTAACGGGAGCTCACCCCATCGTGAGGATTTGAAACACCGACCTTCTCATCGGCAAGTCCTAGGCTCTGTGGTTTAACCCACAGTGCCACCCGCGCCCCTTCTCCCATAGTACTGGAATCTAACAGGGTCATTTAAGGAAGCTGAAACCTGCAAGATTCAGGGCAGACATTAGGAAGGACTTATTCACGCCATCAACCCCTGGGTTTCAAATGCACGCTGTGATTCTCTAGGTGTTGCACGGGGTTGACTCTGTCCTAGAACAGTCCGTCCCTGGATTTCAGATTAGCAAGCGATACACAGCCAATCCCCAGAGAGGCTGTGAGCAACCCACTCCTTCTCACAGGCTCCGCCACAAATAAGAGTTATAGACTATGGTCCGCCCCTCCCTTTAATAGCAAACTCAGGTGCCCGGTGCCAACCGAAATGGATCAAAACGAGGCTAAGTATAAACCTGAGCAGGAAACTCCCCAAATATAGGTCAATAGAAAGATGGGGAAGATATATACAGTGGTACCTCGGGTTACATACGCTACAGGTTACAGACTCAGCTAACCCAGAAATAGTACCTCGCGTTAAGAACTTTGCTTCAGGATGAGAACAGAAATCAGGCAGTGGCAGGGGGAGGCCCCATTTGCTAAAGTGGTACCTCAGATTAAGAACAGTTTCAGGTTAAGAACGGACCTCCAGAACGAATTAAGTACTTAACCCGAGGTGTATGCGGGTGGCACTGTGGATTAAACCACAGAGCCTAGGACTTGTCGATCAGAAGGTCAGCGGTTTGAATCCCCGCGACGGGGTGAGCTCCCGCTGCTCGGTCCCTGCTCCTGCCAACCTAGTAGTTCGAAAGCACATCAAAGTGCAAGTAGATAAATAGGTACCACTCCGGCGGGAAGGTAAACGGTGTTTCCGTGTGCTGCTCTGGTTTGCCAGAAGTGGCTTAGTCATGCTGGCACATGAGCCGGAAGCTGTACGCCGGCTCCCTCGGCCAATAAAGCGAGATGAGCACCGCAACCCCAGAGTCGGCCACGACAGGTCCTAACGGTCAGGGGTCCCTTTACCTTTACCACTGTACAGTGGTACTTAAGTTTAAGTACTTAATTCGTTCTGGAGGTCCGTACTTAACCTGAAACTGTTCTTAACCTGAAGCACCACTTTAGCTAATGGGGCCTCCTGCTGCCGCCGCACAATTTCTGTTCTCATCCTGAAGCAAAGTTTCCTGAAGCGGACTCTGTTACCTGAAGCGTATGTAACCTGAAGCGTATGTAACCTGAGGTGCCACTGTATATTCATAGAGAACAAGGCAACCTCAGTAGCTGTAGGACTCTGAGCGCTGGCTAGTACACCAAGATACTCTGCCACATTTTGCTGCAGTTGCCCCCTGTCTCGTCCCTCTGCAAGGATGCTAAATTGAGCAGAGGGTGCCCACCTCCCCAGCCAAACACTATTTGCCTGTGCCTGCGCTAAGCTGCCGAATGCCAACATCGGCCGAATGCCTCTCTCAGCACATCGTAAGGGTGCGGCTTTACGACGCACCTCCTGCAGGCAATCCGCCTCTCTTCCCGCAGCGGCCTTACTCACTCCGATCGGCACCATGGGACATGCTCCCGGCTCCGTCCGGATCTGTGGGGTAGGGTGTGGGGCAGAAGCAGATGCCCCTTTGTGTTTGTTTCTCTGACCTTGATGGGTTGGGGCCGGGGAACAACGACAACACCCCACCGTGCTGGGTTCTCCCCGGCAGCTGACAGCACGCTTAATGCTCAAAAGCCGAAGTGTGCTAGCCAGCTGAGTCGCTCTAAGCAGCTTAGAGCCCACGATTTAAGATCCCAGTTAGTCATTGTGGAACCAGATGTCCAACATGCAGGGCGGTGGAAAAGAGGAGCAAGGAGGCTTTGATCCACTTCTAATTAGAGCTCCGTCCTCAAGACGAGCCGGGCAAATTAGCTCCAGAACGACCCAGTCTGTCTGGCCGGCGCCGGCGGCAGAACCACATGCTGATGTCTTGCCCGTAGAAAAATATCTTCTATGAATTATTTCAAGCAATTCTCAAATGCCTGCAATAATCATCGCTCAAGAGCAAAGACATACGACTTCAGGGATCTGCACGCTGCCTCTTTAGGCAAACATGGCTCTCACCAGAGCGACTTGCGAAAAGCAACACTAAGAGGGTCCCTGCCCTCAGGTTTTACAGTCTAAAAGGACATACACGTACAGTGGTACCTCAGGTTAAGTATTTAATTCGTTCCGAAGATCCGTACTTAACCTGAAACTGTTCTTAACCTGAAGCACCACTTTAGCTAATGGGGCCTCCCATTAGGTCCAGTAATGGCCAACTCTAGGGTTGCGGCGCTCATCTCCCTTTATTGGCCGAGGGAGCCAGCGTACAGCTTCCGGGTCATGTGGCCAGCAGGACTAAGCCGCTTCTGGCAAACCAGAGCATCGCACGGAAACACCGTTTACCTTCCCACCAGAGCGGTACCTATTTATCTACTTGCACTTTGACGTGCTTTCGAACTGCTAGCTTGGCAGGAGAAGGGACTGAGCAACGGGAGCTCACCCCGTTGCGGGGATTCAAACCGCCGACCTACTGATCGGCAAGTCCTAGGCTCTGTGGTTTAATCCACAGTGCCACCCGCTTACAGTGGTGCCTCAGGTTAAGTACTTAATTCATTCCGGAGGTCCGTTCTTAACCTGAAATTGTTCTTAATCTGAGGTACCACTTTAGCTAATGGGGCCTCCTGCTGCCGCCAGAGCACGATTTCTGTTCTCATCCTGACGCAAAGTTCTTAACCCGAGGTACTATTTCTGGGTTAGCGGAGTCTGTAAGCTGAAGCATATGTAACCCGAGGTACCACTGTACAAGGGAAAAGGGAGGAGGGAGGGAGGAGGGGAAGCGAGCTCAGGTGACACTTTTAAACAAATATTTTTTCTGATTCTAAGATAATGCACTCCTCAGTACACACCATAATCGTGCATCTTACCCCACGTCAAGACGTAGAAAGACAAATAACATATTTAATTTCTAATTCTCATTACTTCCTCAATATATATATATATTTTTAAATCTCCATCTAAGTATCAACAGCTGCTTGCCTACTATACTGTGCCAATCCTGAAAATACCCACCCACCTGTCTTCCACAGACCCCTCCTTTCTTAAACTTGATAAACGATGTGACTATAAACCTTTCCAACCAGTTCCTAAGAATTTAATTTCCCCTTTCGCAAACGCGAGCGCATCTATTTCCTACCTGAGTTGCCAATGACTTTGCTCCCAATACAATTTCATTTATTTACTTATTCAATCAATCTTTGTCTGAAGATCCCAGCATAAAAACGCAAGATATATATTTACATATGCAAATACACACACACACATATATAAAACAGGAACAAAAACAAAACAATGGGCTCCCTCCCCTGTATCCCTTACTCTATCTCATTCCTTTTTTATAATTTTTTATTAAATTTTCTGTTATACAATTTAAAGTACTCATTTTTACATCCTTAAAATATCAATGACTATCCTTCTCTTTCCATGGTTCATTTTACATATCATAAATCCCTGCATATTTTACAAGAACTATACCAATCGGTTTTCCATCAAAACTTATTTACACTGTTGAATTTATCTTAATGCTGCCAGCGTTTTCCGCTGTACACAATTATTTCCCATATAGTCAATAAACATTCTCCAATTTTCTCTAAATGTACAGTATGTTCTTCTTGTTCTCTTTTTCTATATGTTAAGTCTGCGAGTTGTGCATATTCTGTCAACTTAAGTTGCCATTCTTCATTGTTTGGGACCTCACTCGTTTTGGGGCTAACAAAACAAGGGCATACATAAATAACCTTTTTTGACACCTATGAATTTCAGTCTGAATTATCCCCAACAGAAAAGACTTTGGTTTTTTGGGAAAGTACTTTAAAACATTTGTTTCAATTCATTATGGATCATTTCCCACTATTTCTTTCCTAACCCTTTCTGAAAACATAATAAACGTAATTTAAAGAATTAATAGGATCACTTGAACTTGATTGACACACCAGTTACAGTCCAGAGGGAGTCCAGAGGGGTAGTGGTTGGCTGGTGCCCAGTGGAGCCCAACAGCAGGGGGCGCCAGAGCCAATGGCAGGTGGAGACAACACATTCCAGATTTGCTTCCACCTCCTATTTGCTTCCACCTCCTGCCTGCTGGGCTCTACAAGAGACAACCCTGAGACTAAGCAAGGAGGGAGCCGACAGTCAAGGCCACCCCACCCTAGTGCAGTGTTTCCCAACCACTGTTCCGCGGCACACTAGTGTGCCGCGAGATGTTGCCTGGTGTGCCGCGGGAAAAATTTAAAAATTGAAAGATTTTTTTTTTTAAAGTCAAATTTTCGATTGGGGCGCCGTCACTAGATGACCCCTGGGGTTCCCTCCCTCCCTCCCGCTCTGCGCCTCCCTCCTCCTCCTCCTCCTCCGGGGAGGCCCTTCCTGGCTCTTGGCCAAGGCTTGGCGGCTGCCACTCACTCACTCGCTCGCCCACCCGTCCCTCCATCCCTGCACCCGGCCTCTCCTCCTCTGTCCCCGACGCGGGGGCTGCCGGGATCCGTAGTCCCCTCGCTCTTGGGCTCCGTGCCCGCGCGGGGTGCGCGAACTACGTTTCCCAGCGTGGCCTGGCGGGCCGGGCGTTTTATTTGAAGCGCTCTTCTCCCGGCCATGGAATGAGCGCAGCGGCGGCAGCCGGGCGGGCAGGGGCTCTTCCGCGCAGACCCCGCACAGCCTGCCTGCGCCCTCCGGAGATCGGGCGGCAGGATGGAGCCCGGGGATCCCCGCGGAGGCGGAGCGGCGGAGGCTGCCCCCCAGGTAGGGCTGCGTCGGGGTTTTTTTATTTTTGCAATGCTGCATCTGCGCTGGAGGGGACGCATCGGACCGCGGGGAGACCCCTTGGCGGGCGTGCAAGGCAATGCATGCGTGCAGGCGTTGCATGGAGTGCAGTGCAATGCAATGGCAACGCGGCGCCCTGCATGCATGCATGCAACTTCCACCGGCGCTCCGGACTTGGCAGGTGAGGGGGGTGCCCAGTGGGCGGCAGAGAGAGCCGGGAGGGCGAAGGGGAGCCGCGGGGGGAGCACCGGTGCTCCCCGAGCCGAGCCCGGGGGGAAACTTCGGCGTCGTTGCGCCGGGTGTTGGAAGCGGAGGCTGGTGGGGGCCCCTCACCTGCAAAACCTGGTCACCTCTCATATATTTCGTGCATTGCATTCATCGCCCGCTTTCTCCTCCAAGGAGCTCCCGGGGGCGCGCGTGTTTCTCCCCGTGTTATCCTCGCAACAACAGCCCTGCGAGGTGGGTCAGGCGAGTGGCCCAAGGGAGCACCCAGGGATTGTCCTGGCCAGGTGGGGTGATTTGAACCCTGCTCTCTGCCCGGTCTTCGTCCTCATTTAGCCCCCACATGTGCATGACTGTGCATGACTGAGGTTTTCCCCCCTCGTCTTGGCTATGGTGTGAGTCTGTGCTGTTAATTAATGGGGTTCTGCCTTCGGAGAAGATGAGCCAGCCCTCAAGGAGGTGATTATGTAATTTGCTAGCAATTCATGTCCCTCCCGGCGTGACGCTGCGCGCTGACGTCACGGGGCTGTAATGGTGGTGTGCCTCGAGATTTTTTTCATGAAACAAGTGTGCCTTTGCCCAAAAAAGGTTGGGAAACACTGCCCTAGTGGACTCCAAGGAAGCCTCAGCTTACCAGACGCCACATAGCCACTCAGAAAAGGAGGGATGTTTTCTTTCTTCCTGCCTCTTGGCATCCTGTCCAGCTCCTCCACACCTGCGTCGTCCCTTTAAACCCGAGGCCAATCCTGCAACAGGAAACCCCGGGTGACGGCACAGCACCAACTGCCTGGAAGATCAAAGCAACAGGAGGTAAACAAAGCAATCTTCTTCGCTGCTATTACTGCATTGCAGTGGGGTTGGACTAGATGACCGCACTGGGTCCCTTCCAACTCTACGTTGCTATGATTCTAAGGCAGGTAACGATTCTGAAAGTCAGTATGGGCTGCTGAGTGGCCATACATTTAAAGCACACCTTCCCCCCAAAGAATCTTGGGAGCTGTAGTGCTTACTGTTAAGTTGTGGGTGAACATATCAGACGACACAGCGATTCTTCAGACAGCTCTTGTTTATTCACAGGCCAGAACTGAACTGAGCTGAAGGGTTCAGCCAGCCTGCTTATATAGAGCTCCAGTACAACGCAACTGTAACAACTTTCTGTAACTATCCAATCACTGAACGTCACTTTCAATCCCTTATTTGCATATGTGGACCTGAGTGAAAACTATCCCCCTGCTGGCCCAGGGTGAGAACTTCAGTACATAACACTTACAATCTGCAATCCCCAGTACCCCTTAGCAAACTACAGTTCCCAGGAAGCCATGGGAGAAGCAATTACCTGTTGCTGGAAACCACAGAAGTTGAGCTGCTTGGGGGCTTCCCACTGTGAAAACAGGGTGCTGGACTAGATGGGCCTCATCCAGGCCACTTTATGTCCTTAAGCTGTCTTCTTAAGCTGCTGCTGGGGATGAATTTATGATAAAGTTTGGACTAGAATCTTGGGTTATTGACTAGAATCGGTACTCTGGAATCTTGGGGTATCAAATAAGGACTAGAACATGGGTAGGCAAACTAAGGCTCGGGGGCCGGATCCAGCCCAATCGCCTTCTAAATCCGGCCCACGGACAGTCCGGGAATCATAGTATTTTTACATGAGTTGAATGTGTCCTTTTATTTAAAATGCATCTCTGGGTTGTTTATGGGGCCTGCCTGGTGTTTTTACATGAGTAGAATCTGTGCTTTTATTTAAAATGAATCTCTGGGTTATTTGTGGGGCATAGGAATTCGTTCATAGTTTTTTCCAAAATATAGTCCGCCCACCCACAAGGTCTGAGGGACAGTGGACTGGTCCACTGCTGTAAAAGTTTGCTGACCCCTGGACTAGAATCTTGCATACTCCTAATCACGTTCCTTTTTAACCAAGGCTTTGGTTGATCTGATTTGCATCCTATGCCCTTTTTAAGTGGGTTTTTTTGGGGGGGGCTATTGGGTTTTTGTTTTTATTATGTATTTTGTGGTTTTATATCTTGATTTTATTCTGTGAACTGCCCTGAGACCCCGGGGTATAGGGCGATATATAAATTCAATTACAGTGGTATCTCGGGTTAAGTACTTAATTCGTTCTGGAGGTCCGTTCTTAACCTGAAACTGTTCTTAACCTGAAGCACCACAGTGCTCCTGCTGCCGCCATGCCGCTGGAGCACGATTTCTGTTCTCATCCTGAAGCAAAGTTCTTAACCTGAAGCACTATTTCTGGGTTAGCGGAGTCTGTAACCTGAAGCGTATGTAACCCGAGGTACGACTGTAATAATAATAATAATAATAATAATCAGCACCAATCTGTTTGGGGCTTGGTGGCCCCAATCCTGCATCCTGCATTGGATAACCTCCCTGATCCCAGATCCGCATTTGTCTTAAGGGGGTTTATTATTCCTGATTCACCCTTTCTGGTTTGCATGATGCGAGTGGTTTTCTGGTGGTCCTAGGCCATTGCATTCAGGCCTGCTCTGCACCCCTTTTACCTAAGAACGGAAGAAGAGCCCCGCTGGAGCCAATCGGGAAAGCCTCTCCTCCTAACCCAGTATCCTGTTCCCAACGGCGGACAGCCTTGACACCGCTTCCCTTGCCCCATGGAGGGATTGGGGGGGGGGGGAGAGACTTGCTAGGGGAGAGGCACGGGGTGCGGGTGGGGAGATCTCACCTGTGTCCCTGCCAAAGAAATAAAACCGAGCCAAGCGACTGTCCCTCAGTGAGGAGGGAGGACAGGCGAGACGCCCCCGAGACGAGGCGGAGGAAGAGACTCCCTTTCCGTTGCAAACCAAGCTCCCGCGCCCTCCTTTAAACCGACGGAAATGCAACGGGGGGAAGCCAAGGAGGGCTCGGACAGCCCACAGCTGACGCGCCGGCTCCGCAGCCTCTCCGATGGGGCCGCGACAGGGATCTCGAGAGGGGCGCGCAAGGGACGGAAAGGCGCCGCTTTGCTGCACGTTTCGCGGGGCTGACTTGCCCCATATTTATTCACTTACTACTTCAGGACATCCCCTAATGCAAACACGCTCGTTGGTTGGTATGCCTCTGTGTCTCCCATCGCTAGGAAAATTAGAGCAAATTATACAGCCAACTGTAAAGGAGATGAATTTATTTGACCCTATCTAAATCTCTATGTGGGACAAGAAGCTACAGTTAGAACTGGATATGGAACAACTGATTGGTTTAAAATTGGGAAAGGAGTAGGCAAGGCTGTATATGGTCTCCCTGCTTATTTAACTTATATGCAGAATTCATCATGCGAAAGGCTGGGCTGGATGAATCCCAAGCAGGAATTAAGATCGCCGGAAGAAATATCAACAACCTCAGATATGCAGATGACACCACCTTGATGGCAGAAAGTGAGGAGGAATTAAAGAACCTTTTAATGAGGGTGAAAGAGGAGAGCGCAAAATAAGGTCTGAAGCTCAACATCAAAAAAACGAAGATCATGGCCACTGGGCCCATCACCTCCTGGCAAATAGAAGGGGAAGAAATGGAGGCAGTGAGAGATTTTATTTTCTTGGTCTCCATGATCACTGCAGATGGAGACAGCAGTCACGAAATTAAAAGACGCCTGCTTCTTGGGAGAAAAGAAATGACAAACCTAGATAGCATCTTAAAAAGCAGACACATCACCTTGCCAACAAAGGTCCGTATAGTGAAAGCTATGGTTTTCCCAGTAGTGATGTATGGAAGTGAGAGCTGGACCATAAAGAAGGCTGATCGCCGAAGAATTGATGCTTTTGAATTCTGGTGCTGGAGGAGACTCTTGAGAGTCCCATGGACTGCAAGAAGATCAAACCTCTCCATTCTGAGTGCTCACTGGAAGGACAGATCCTGAAGCTGAGGCTCCAATACTTTGGCCACCTGATGAGAAGAGAAGACTCCCTGGAAAAGACCCTGATGTTAGGAAAGATGGAGGGCACAAGGAGAAGGGGACGACAGAGGACGAGATGGTTGGACAGTGTTCTCGAAGCTACCAGCATGCTGGAGGCAGTGGAAGACAGGAGTGCCTGGCGTGCTCTGGTCCATGGGGTCACGAAGAGTCGGACATGACTAAACGACTAAACAACAACACTTACTAATGCAAACACATTCGTTTGTTGGTATGCCTCTGTGTCTCTCATCGCTAGGAAAATTAGAGCAAATTACATAGCCAAGATAGCCCCCCACTGTAAAGGAGATGACTTTTTTTGACCCTATCTATGTCAAGCTATATTCTATCTTTATCACCAAACTCCGAATATAATTGCACATTGTATTAACATTATTTTTGAATATATTAGTGGCCATGTGGTGATTTTAGCCTATAAATTTTATTGTTTAATGTCTTAACCTGTATATAAAGGTACTTTTAGAGCTCTGTTTAGAGTAGGTAATGTCTTGATAATATAAATGTTTTAAGTTTTTTGTATTAATCCAGCATATTTTCTTTTAATTGTTGAATGATCCTGTGTACGTACATTGTGGCAGCCTTTGGCTATGTGCAATAAAACTGACTGTTCACTTACTGAATTTATATATCAGGATTATTTTTGGCGGGGGAAGAACTGAGCTATCTGTGAAGCAATTGGTCAATTAGTTATTTTTATTGACTTTTATTGATTTGGGGGAGGGGGGTAGCTGCCCACACCCCAGTTGTGCCCATGGCCCCATAGCACAAATACTCTAGGAAACCAGAGTGGTGTAGTAGTTAAGAGTTTCGGACCTGGACCTGGGAGATCAGGGTTCAAATCCCCCCACTGAGTCATGAAGCTCACCTGGGTGACCTTGAGCCAGCCACCTAACCTACTTTGCAGGGTCGTTGTAGGGATTAGCTGAAAACTGGGGTGAACCACATGGAAAGAATGATGGGATATAATTGCAGCAAATGAGCTCCTCGGCTTACCTGCCGGTCGGATGGAGATGCCATTCGGCAACCTGGCACCCACATGGTCGTAACTTGAACTGTGCCAGTCGCAAAAAGGTGCCTGGGAAATTTCTGACACTGGAGAGAGCAGAAGGAGATACCCCTGCCCCGCCCCGCAGTCTCATAGTGCTGAAGCTCGGGGGGCATAAACTGAAACTGAATGCGATTTAACACAGACGAAAGGAAGTCATTCATTGATTTATCGGCTACTTTAAAATGAGGCTGCCTTTTAAACTGCATTTTAACCTGTATTTTAAATTGGTTCCCCCCCTTTCTCTTTTCCCCCTATTATGTTTTTATTGTGGTTTTATTGGTGTTAGCCGCCCTGAGCCCGGCTCTGGCCGGAGAGGGCAGGGTATAAATAATATTATTATTATTATTATTATTATTATTATTATTATTATTATTATTATTATTATTATTGCAGTGCCCAAACTATGGAACTTACTGCTGCAGGAGGCAGGGATGGTCAACCTAGATGGCTTTAAAAGAGGATTGGACAAATTCATGCGGGGCAACTAGTTATTATGGTTTATTATTACGGGGTGAGTGCTTTAGAGCTTGAGTCCTGCTTGTGGGTTTTTTCTTGGGGCATCTGGTTTGCAACCATCGGATACTGGACTAGATGGGCCTTTGAGCAGCTCAGTTGGTAAAAGCATGGTGCTGATAATGCCAAGGTTGCAGGTTCAATCCCCGTATGGGACAACTGCGTATTCTGGGTTGGACTAGATGATCCCCAGGGTCCCTTCCACCTCTATGATTCTTCAATGACTTCTGTTTCCCCCCCCCCATCCCTCCCCATTTAGCAACCACCCAGCTTCGTTCAGCTGTTACAGCTCAAACCAACAAGCCAGCCTAGCAGAATGAAGCCAGCGCCATGATCAAACTCAAGACTGAAACGTTTTATTAAAAAGGTTCTTTAATTTTCTTCAGGAAAACCATCATACAAACAAATATCATGGGAAGAAAGGAAGGCTGTGTGTTTTCTTTAAGGCACAAAAGTGTTTTTGAGAGAGAAAAACGATCAGCACACCTACAGCAGTCATCAGAAGGTGCGTGCCTGCAGCAAATCATTGGCAAAAAAATGGCACAGTTGCAGCAACGGGCGAGGACATGGATTGCTCTTTGGAAATAATCAGTTAGCTGGCTCCTGTAAGCAGACAGACCCTCCAGCTAACAACTCTCTTGCTGAGTCTCTTAGTGAGGGGGGGCTATTTTATTGGGGGTGGGCTACTCTTCCCAGGGTAGCCTTGAGAGGCTGAATCGATCAGCATCAATGTGGCTGGGGGAAAATACAGAGAACTTTGCTATTGCAGAAGGAAATTGCAGAGAGTTGTACATATGACATTTCTGGGATCGGGGGGGGGGGAGAGAATACTTTAAAACATCGTTGTCCAAGGTGCGCTCTGGATTTGCGGCAGAAACTATGAGAAAACCCTCAAGTCGTTCGGGAGGAACGAGAACACAGGTTGCTTTGTCGCCAAAGTTTTTTTCCTCCCCTCCTAGACTGGTTTTTAGAAACCACGCTTCCTCTGGTGGGGAGGAAGACGTGGGGTTGGGGCTAAGTGGCGAAGACGGTTTTGTTCCCCAGCGCAGCAAAGGAAAGGGCCCAGTGTTCTTTGGACGGTTCAGGGGACGCCTCAATAAGGGGGAGGTGGAGAGGTCTTGGTAGCCACGTCTGGGTAGGGGCGTGGCGGCTCAGGGTGGTCGATGGGCTGGTACGAGCTGCGGTCCTGCCCGACGTTGAGGACACCTGTGCGGAAGGAAAGGGGAAAGCGACAGCTTTTAGCTTTCGGATGCAGCACCCAGGGTTCAAGGTGTTCCCAGCAGGAATCTAAGTGCTGGGATGAGCTGCAACTGGAGAGCTGTAAGTTTCCGATCCGTGAATTAAGACTATCACTTGCCTTTACAGCCCCCTATACCTTGCATCAATGGGACGTGGTTGGCACTGCAGGTTAAACCACAGAGCCTAGGACTTGCCAATCAGAAGGTCGGCGGTTCGAATCCCCGCGACAGGGTGAGCTCCCATTGCTCGGGCCCTGCTCCTGCCCACCTAGCAGTTCGAAAGCATGTCAAAGTGCAAGTAGATAAATAGGTACTGCTCTGGCGGGAAGGTAAACGGCGTTTTCGTGCGCTGCTCTGGTTCACCAGAAGCGGCTTAGTCATGCTGGCCACATGACCCGGAAGCTTGAACGCCGGCTCCCTCGGCCAGTAAAGTGAGATGAGTGCCGCAACCCCAGAGTCGGTCACGACTGGACCTAATGGTCAGGGGTCCCTTTACCTTTTATACCTTGCATCACAGCTCTGGCCGTTGGCCATGTTGGCTGGAGGGCTACTGTTTTTCCATCTCTGAACTAGACCATCACTTTTCCCTAGGGACCCACTGACCATGGCAGCTGTGGCTGATGGGAAGTGGAATCTCATCTCAAATGCCATCAATGAGCCAGACCATCACTTGCCTTTACTGCCCCTGCTTCCTTCTCAGTTCTGCCATCTTTTTTTTTATGCATGGCCAGGCAGCCTGGTTGATGGACAACAAATCCCATCCTTGTCCCTATTGGCCATGCTGGCTGATGGGAGTTGGCAGTCCAACCATGTTTGGAGAGTCACAAGTTCCCTTAGCCATTGCACTTCTTTGTCCATTGCCAGGGATCAATTTCCAAAATGCGGGATAGGTGCTTTGTGTCCAGGAAACCTTGCCTCTCAGGTGACACTTTTGGTTACTGTGAGCGACTAGGTGGGGAAGCACTCTGCACATGCTCTACCGCACCTTCTTCATGCAAAAACCCTAGAGTCCATTGGCCCAGTCTTTGCTGACTTTAAAAATAGTTTGGTAAACTCCAGGAGCTTGGGTCTATCTATGGAAAGGTAAAAAGTCAGGGCCCCCTTGACGGTTAAGTCCAGTCAAAGGCCACTATGGGGTGTGGCGCTCATCTCGCTTTCAGGCTGAGGGAGCCAGCATTTGTCCGCAGACAGCTTTCCGGGTCATGTGGCCAGCATGCGGACAGGACACCGTGACGGAAACCAGAGCGCACGGAAATGCCGTTTACCTTCCTGCCACAGCAGCACCTACCGTATTTTTCGCTCTATAAGACGCACCCAACCATAAGACGCACCTAGTTTTTAGAGGAGGAAAACAAGAAAGCAATGCAAAGCCTCTTGAGTGAAGAGGGAGGAACGCTCCCACTGCGCTCATGAGGCTTTGCGTGGCTATCCCTGAAGCCAGAAGAGCAAGAGGGATCGCTGCGCACCAATCCCTCTTGCTCTTCTGGCTTCAGCGATAGCATTCGCTCCATAAAATGAGGACACATTTCCCCATACTTTTTAGGAGGGGGAAAGTGCGTCTTATAGAGCAAAAAAAACACACCGGTATTTATCTATTTGCACTGGTGTGCTTTCAAACTGCTGGGTTGGCAGGAGCTGGGACAGAGCAACGGGAGCTCACCCAGTCGTGGGGATTCAAACCGCCGACCTTCTGACTGGCAAGCCCAAAAGGCTCAGTGGTTGAGACCACAGCGCCACCCCCGTCCCTAGGGTCTATATATGATGGAGCTGTTGACCACCAAAGCTAAACTAAGCCTCCCAAACCAGAGACAGTCTACCTCTAAAGGCCAGCTTTTAGAACAGGGGCAGGCACCTGTGACCTTCTGAATGTTGCTGAACTTCCAACACCCATCAGCCAGAATGATGCTGGAATCCAGCAAAATTTGGAGGGATGCAGGTTTCTCATCCATTAAAAGAGAGCAGAGTTGTGATGCAGGCAGCCTGGGCCAATGAAGGCACATGGCAGTAATGGAGTTACAACAGAGGCAGCTAGGGGGAAGTAAAGGCAAGTGATGGTCTTTGGGCCTGAGGAAGAATCTGTAGACCTCCAGCCTCCATTAACCCCCAGGCAGGGATTATGGGAGTTCATGTAGTTCATGTGTAGTTCAGCAACCATGAGGGGCAAGTGTTCACCACCCCTGAAATGGCAGGGGAGACACCATGACAGACATATGCCCCACTTGTGTGATTTCTAGTCACTGATAGCAACAGGACACTGGATTAGGTAGGCCTTTAATAAGATTTCTGTTTTCGTTAGGTTTCAATTCAAGTGTTGCTTTGTTTAAATGTGTAAAATATCACAGTGTTTCTTGAGGCTTAAATCATTCTAAAGAAAATTAAGTTATTCTGGTCAATGAAAGTTGAGCCTCCATGTTCAGAGGCAATCTCTCCCCGGATATCAGGTGCTGTTGACAAACAAAATGGCATTGAATGCAGCCCCCCCAAAAAAAAACCCCATCTGGTTCAGTGTTGGGGAAAAGATTGAGCCCATTATAGTCGTCAGAGCTCATTTCATATTAAATTAAAATCTCTCAGAAGCACACTTTGGAAATTCATTATTATTATTTTTTACTAAAGAGTTGCATGGCAAGAGATGGAGGAGTCTGAACTCAGCAATTCAGTGGGAGTAAGGCCCACTGAACACAGTGGAAATGGTTTGTGAGTAGACAAATTGCCAGCCCGTGCATTTTGCTCAGAAGTAAGCATCACTGAGTTCAGCTTACATTCAGGTAAATGTACATAGGATCACCGAGCCTTCCTCAAGAGATATATATAGAAAGCATGCTGTCCAAATACAATAACTCATTTTTACATGAGATGGGTTGTAGCCAACATTAGTTGAATTCAGAGTAGACCCACTGAAATTAATGACTACAACTTAGGCCCATTAATATGAATGTGTGTCCTCTTAGTAGAACTAAGTAGAGATCCGCACCATATATTCAAAGCATACCCAAAGCACATGACTTTCACCCAAAGAAGCCTGGGAAGTGTAGTTCTGTGAGGGGGAAACTACAGTTCCCAGGATTCTCTGGGGAGATGTGTGTGCTTTTTTCATTGCATTTATATCCCACATTTACCTAAGAGGAACTCAAGGTGCCACACGTGGTTCACCTTCCCACCCTCATTTAATTGTTAAAGACATTTTTTATTTAAAAAAAAAGTTTTTTATTAAAGCTTTTTCATAATACAATAACCACTGCACTAAACTGGCTCTCACCAGTGTGCGATGGATGTGTTTAGAATTTGTGGTGTACCTCTGACTTTAGTTTGATATTATATATGTGTGTATGATTATTTCAGGCGGTCTTTGTGGTTAAGACTTGTGTTTCCTCCTAATATACCCACTGACCCCATTCCCTGCAGTTTGCAAAACAGGCCCAGAAGCAGAAGGGTCCAAATATGGCTCAGAAAGGACACTGCTATCAACAAAATGATGGTTGAAAAGCATGAATTGGCACTAATAAGCTGACATCAACACTCTTTGCTTCTTTGAAGAGACAATGTGCTCTGGTCTATCCGACCGACACCTTTATTTGAGTCCCAAAAGGTCGTCCCCCTCATAAAAAAAACCCCCCAAAAAACACAACAGAGAAATTCCACCATAAAAGGTGAACCAGTCCTTACAGATCCCCAAAATGTTCTTACAAATCAGGAGCAGGAAACCGAAGAGCTAAAGGTACCCCACATCTGTTTTAAATAAATTCCTCTTTTTTGCAGAATACAGATATGGAGGACACCTTTCTGAAAAGGAGGGTGTCACGGATTTGCACCAGGGGACAAGGACATAAATAAAAAGGCTGCACAGAGCAAGCTGACAGGATTTTATTCCCTTCTCCGCTGAATACTGTGATCATTGAAGATTAATTCTCTCATCGCAGCTGGGGGATACCTGAACCCAACCAGTGCAAGTAAAAACAGCCATTGTTGCAAGAACCTTGGCCCTAAGCTGATTCCGGAGAGATATATGGCTTCCCTCTTGGAATTGTAGCTTGCTAAAGGGAATCAAATAAGTTTTTTTTTTAATTAAGAACTTCAAAAGCCACGACAGTTTCTACACTAGGAGTAGCTGACAGGTGATGTCAGGACTCCCAAATCCCATCAGCCCCAGCCAGCATGGCCAGAGGTCAAGGGATGATGGGAGTTGTAGTCCAACATCTAGAAAACACCACATGGGCTACCCCTGTGCTTACACTTCTGTTGCCAAGGCTACACACCCTCATATCAAAGGGCCCATTTTACAGAACAATTCTTCATATCAACAGACCTCTAGTGCCTTAAGGGCGGCCATCTTGCTCTCAGAGTTATTCTTCCTATCAAAAGGCCTCTATTGCCTTATGGGCGGCCATTTTGCTCTCCAAGATATTCTTCACGTCAAAAGGCCTCTACTGCCTTAAGGGTGGCCATTTTGCTCTCAGACAAATCCCTCATGTCAAAAGGCCTCTACTGCCTTATGGGCGGCCATTTTGCTCTCCAATATATTCTTCATGTCAAAAGGCCTCTACTGCCTTAAGGGCGGCCACTTTGCTCTCAGGCAAATTCCTCATGTCAAAAGGCCCCTATTGCCTTATGGGCGGCCATCTTGCTTTCAGGCAAATTCCTCATGTTAAAAGGCCTCTACTGCCTTATGGGCAGCCATTTTGCTCTCCAATATATTCTTCAGGTCAAAAGGCCTCTACTGCCTTAAGGGTGGCCATCTTGCTCTCGGACAAATTCCTCATGTTCAAAGGCCTCTACTGCCTTAAGGGCGGCCATTTTGCTCTCCAAGATACTCTTCATGTCAAAAGGCCTCTATTGCCTCAAGGGCAGCCATCTTGCTCTCAGAGACCTTCTCTCCTCACATTTGTTGACCTTCATTAAAAAGTGTTCTTAAAAGCTTCCAGGAGGAAGATGGAGGCTAATGCCTGTCTCCAAATGAGCAGAGATGCATACAAAGGCAAGAAAACTTGAAGGAAGGCATTTCAGTAATGGCAAAGGAGGGATAAAGCAGTGGAGTCAATACCATCCTGGGCAGAGTATCGCTCTGACGAAGCCTCCCAGTCTGCAAGGGAAAAGAAATCAAACAGAGGGAGAAAAGGATGCACGACTTAAGAAGGAAGATGAACGAGAAGCTGACAAGAGAGAAAAAAGAAGGGGGCGGAAGTTTGGCTACGATCGGCAGGGCCAAAGAACATGGTGGGCCACATGGGAGAGGACATGAGGGCCGGGACCGTCCACAGAGGACCAAAACCCAGGCGACTGAGCGATGGCCGCCTACCTAGGTTGAAGGCATACTCTCCTCCACGTTCCCGGTACATCTGGTAGGCAAAGAAGCAAGACAAGGGCTTGAGGAGGAGGCTGAAGATGGCCATGCCGGCGCTGAAGCGGGTGGTGTCAGGCAGCGAAGACGACTGAGGGTAATACAGGCTGAAGTGGATTATGTCCGTCAGGATCGTCAGCAGAAGTCCAGTGAGGAACTGGAAGGAGAGAAAGGGGTACAAGACACCGCTCATCCCTCCCTTCATTCAACTATAGCCTATAAAGCCAAGGATGGTGATCATCTGTGGCCTCTCCAGTTGCGATGGAGGCAGACGGGGGCAGTGAAGGCAAGCGTTTCTGAACTACAACTCCCATTAGTCCCAGCCAGCATGGCCGACCACAGGTTGCCCAACTCTCCATGAACAAAGGACCACAGAGGACCACAGGTTGCCCAACTCTCCATGAACAAAGATGGAGGTCACCAGGGGCAGTGAAGGCAAGTGATGGTTGCCTTTCTGAACTACCACTCCCATCAGTCCCAGCCAGCATGGCCAACTGTCCAGAATGATGGGAAGCGGAGTTCAAACACAGACGGAGGGTTCACAGGTTGCCCAGCTCTCCATGAAGAAAAGGCATTGTTGTGATGGAGGTCGCCGGGGGCAGTAAAGGCAAGTAAGGGTCTATTTCAGGGACAGAGGACCAACTGATATAGCCTATAAACCAGGGAACCTGCAGTTCTCCAGATGTCGTTCGACTCATCAGCCCCAGCTGACATGGTTCAACAGCCAAGGATAGTGGCAGTTTGTGGTTCAACAACAAGTAGAGGACAACCCATTTCTGGTATACAGTGGACGTTCAGGTTGTGAACATGATCCATGCGAGATGCACGTTCACAACCCGCAGCGGCACATCTGCGCACGTGCAGATTGTGATTCGGCGCTTCTGTGCATGCGCAAAGCGCGATTTAGCACTTCTGCGCATGCGCAACCAACGAAACCTGGGAGTAACCTGTTGCAGTACTTCTCGATTTTGGCGGGTGCGTAACCCGAAAAAACGCAACCTGAAGCGGCTATAACCTGAGGTATGACTGTATAGTGGTACCTTGGGTTACATATGCTTCAGGTTACATACACTTCAGGTTACAGACTCCACTAACTCATAAATAGTACCTTGGGTTACATATGCTTCAGGTTACATACACTTCAGGTTACAGACTCCACTAACTCATAAATAGTACCTCGGGTTAAGAACTTTGTTTCAGGATGAGAACAGAAATCATGCTCCGGCAGTGCGGTGGCAGCAGGAGGCCCCATTAGCTAAAGTGGTGCTTCAGGTTAAGAACAGTTTCAGGTTAAGAACAGACCTCCGGAACGAATTAAGTACTTAACCCGAGGTACCACTGTATACCGATAGCAGGCTCATTCTCTGAGTGCCAAAAAAACAATCGTGCATGCACAAGAAGGCTATCAGCAGGCGTGGAGGCATTCAACGGTTTGCAGAAGCACAACCCGCATCTCAAAATCCCCCCGTGCAACATTTCCAAGCACTGCAAAGCCAGGGCACTTGGGAACAGGCAGCGCCTCCAGATCCCTTTTGCTGTAAAGGGGGTTGGGGAGAGATGTGAAACTGGAAGGAGTGGAATGGAGTCTCCTGAAATGAGGGTACAGTTGCCTGGCAGGCAGCCTGAATAAAAAGATTCTAGGCAGCAAGGCTTTGTTACAGGTCCTAATTGTACCATGGTGACCAGCCCACCTCTCATAGGCATGTTAAAACTAGGGACATCCACCTTGAAATCAACAAATCCACCAAAATCCTTTTTCATCAGGCAAATGTATTCGTAACATGGTGATTTGGGTGGGTTTTTTTAAACAACAACAACAACTTACCATGAGGATTGCATCAATAGAATCCCTTTGGGCTACTGCCCAGACGCCCAGGGCGAGAATGGTGAAGTTACCCCACGGGTAGGAAATTGGCAGCCAATTTGCCATGCAGCCCCTGTCCAGGGCAGAAGAGGATGAAGAGCAAAAGAAAGAAAATAAAAGAATGTAAGAAGAGCCTGCTGGATCTGGCCAATGGCCCATTTAGTCCAGCATCCTGTTTACACAATGGCCAACCGGATGTCTCAACAGGAAACCCAGAATCAGGATTCGAACACAAGAGCAGCTCCTGCCTCCTGCCCTTTCCAGCAACTGGTATTCAGAAGCATTGCTACCTCCAACTGTGGAGGCAGAGCAAAGCCACCCTGGCTAGTAGCCAGTGACAGCATGATTAAATCATTCCAAAAGCACTTAAAAACAACAACAGTATTCTTCAGCCAGCAAATGCACCTGGGTTACAAGGAGCATTTTCAAATTCTTCCTGAAAGTTAATAGGGATGGAGACAGGCACCCCTCACTAGGGAGGGTGTGCCACAAATGAATTAATCAACAGATTATCATAATTAAACACGGTATTACTAACTTACCATGTTGTCAGCAACCAGTGTACCAGGATGATAGCCTGCAGGTGGAAAGGAGAAAACAATGTAGTCTGATTATTAATCTCCCAAAATATCTAGATAGTGTTGTGCCATAGGAATTTATCGCAAGTTATAGCAGTATAAAATAATAGCATAAAAAGTTAGAAACAAGTTAAAAGCATAAGAGTTAAAAGCTAGTATCAGTAGAACATTGTGGGGGAAGTACTCTTAGTTGCCTACATCGGCCTGGCATAACAGAAAGGTTTTTAGCAGGCGTGGAAAGCTGGCACAGAAAGCGCACCTGGCTGAATCTCTAGTGGCAGAGAGTTCCACAGGACTGGGCCAATGGTACTAAAGGCTCGGTTACTCATTGTTGACAAATGAGCCTCACCAACTTGCAGAATGACAGCAACGCTCCTGCAGACAATCTTAGTGATCAAACCAGCATATGAGGGTTCAGGTGATCCTTGAATTATCATGGACCTAAGTTGTTCAGAGTTTGCAAATTACTGGAAGAATCTTGAACCTGGCTTGGCAGTAGATGGGCAGCCAGTGCTTTAACAAAGGCATCCCAAACTCCAACAAAAAGCTCCTGTCAGCAATCTCGACACAGTGTTGTGAACCAGACCCGAGGGCAGCCCCACACAGAGCGCATTGTAGTAATCTAGCCCCAAAGTTACCAGTGCACAGACTACAGTGGTCAGGCTATGTTTGCCAACCGAGTTTGCGCAGCGACTGGGGCGATGGAATAAAAACTTGCCTGCAATGTCTTTGCTTATCTTTTATTTTTAATCACTAATCAAACAGCTGCAACTCACCACTCTACACCAAACAAAGCATTTGGTCAACTTAAATACAGTTTTCAGAATAATCAATTACCCTATCACATCGCTGCATTCGGTGCAGCAGGTAAACTCCCCCTGCTAATTAGTTCAATTGTTAAGATACCTCAGGTGTGCTGTATTGGCAAGAGCTCACAGATGTGATGCCGTGCAGGTTATAAAACCCCATCGCTTACAACAAAATCTCAAGCATGCTGAAATGAGGGCCATAGACAATCTCAGGAACATCCCAGACATTATAATTAAAGAGTCAGACAAGGGTGGAGCTGTTGTCATCATGAACAAAACTGATGACATCCAGGAGGCTCACAGGCAACTCTCCAGTACTGCCTTTTACAAAAAACTGGACTCAGACCCCACACGGGAATACAAAAAAGAACTGAATAAGATTGTTAAAGAGCTACCCCCCCCATCCAAGAACAGATCCACTCAAACACACCAACAGAACCTTGACCAGGTACCTTCTATCTTCTACCCAAAATACACAAAGCAGGAAATCCAGGATGCCCCATCATCTCAGGTATTGGCACTATCACAGTAGGTGTTTCTGGATATATGGACTCTGTTAGAATTACAAACACACACCTCTGAGTAGCACCATTGACCACCTCAATATTAAGAAACCCCAACAGGCTATCCCATCCAAGAACGGCTGTAGTTGGCAAACCAGACAAAGTGGAAAAAGGCACTCTTAGCCACACACTTGGGCCTCTAGTGACAGTGATGTACAGTGGTACCTCGGTTTACATATGCTTCTGGTTACATACGCTTCAGGTTACAGACTCCGCTAACCCAGAAATAGTGCTTCAGGTTAAGAATTTTGCTTCAGGATGAGAACAGAAATTGTGTTCCGGTGGCGCAGCAGCAGCAGGAGGCCCCATTAGCTAAAGTGGTGCTTCGGGTTAAGTACAGTTTCAGGTTAAGTACGGACCTCCGGAAAGAATTAAGTACTTAACCCGAGGTACCACTGTATTCAGGAGTACCCTCAGCTTTAAGTAACTACAGTCCTACCTTGGAAGTCAAACGGTATCCGTTCCAAAGTCCGTTCGACTTCCAAAATTTTCGGAAACCAAAGCGCGGCTTCAGATTGGCTGCAGGGAGGTCCTGCAGTCAATCGGAAGCCGCAGAAGCCCAGTCGGACATTCAGCTTCCAAAAATAGTTCGCAAACTGGAACAGTCACTTCCGGGTTTGTGGTGTTCGGGAGCCAAAACGTTCAAGAAATAAGCTGTTTGAAAACCAGCCACTCTGAGAGCCACAGCTGAAGAGCAGATACCATACACTTTAATAAACTAATTTTATTTTATTTGGGGCTCTACGCAAGTTCTAAACAAGACCTGCTTGCTCAGTGATTTTGCAATGTCTGAAAGCAGCACCAAATGCATTCAAAACCCATTTCCTTCTTCCTGATATGAGGCAGCATGAAATAAAATTGCTGAAAAACTGGAAGCAGAAAACGTACAAGGGTGTTTGTGTTTTAGGAGCAACATGTCCTTTCTGAACTGCGATGACAAGAGAATTTGTTGTTGTTATTGACGCAACTGGGCAAACATCCCAGTCCAGAAATTTGTGTCAAGCATCCATTTTCCACAGCTTCCTTCCTATAGGATTCAGCCTAGGGTTTAAGACAATCCCGGGGGACAAAAATTTATAATTTGACACAATATTTGGACTGATTATTGAATAATATGTATAATTCAGAATATAAGATGTGGTTTGATTGGATTGTTAAAATGGAAAACTTAATAAATATCATTTATTCTTTTAAAAAAAAGAAAAAAAGAGAAAACCCAGGGGACGGCCTCTGTGCTGCAAAAACGACACAAAAGGCATTGCCAGAAGACCCACTGATTAAACCAACTGGAATGGCTTTCTAAAATTTGTTTTATGGGAGACAGATGGAGAAACCCAGGGTTGGTGTAGTGCAGGGGTCGGCAACATGCGGCCCATGGGCTGGATGCGGACCACAAAGACCGTTTTACCGGCCCACGAGTTGCCCCCAAACCGAACCGAGCCGCCCGCTAGGCGAGTCCCCGGAGCGCTGTGCTAAATCAGCACAGCACGGTGCGAGGACTCACTGAGCGGTGCCAGGATTCGTGTCTGCACACGCACAGATACTGGAAATCGTGTCTGCGCATGTCAAGACGCCCAAAATCATGTCTGTGCATGTCCAGATGCCCAAAATCGCTTCTGCGCAGGCACGGTTTTGGCATCTGGCAGGCGCAGAAGCAATTTCCAGTGCCGCGGACATGCGCAGACACGATTTCTGGCATTGCGCTGCACCAGTCCGGCCAATGGACGATCTCCATGGGAGTGATCCGGCCCATGGCCGTTAAACCTTGCCGACCCCTGGTGTAGTGGTTAGAGTTCTGGACTAGGACCTGGGAGTCTGGGGTTCAAATCCCCCACTCAGCCACATGACATTTACTGAGTGATCCTGGGCGGCTTGATGCCTCTCATAGCATAACCAGCCTCATAGATTTGTTGTGAGCTTTATAAAATAAGGAGGGGAGCAGGTGGAGAAAACCACCAATGCCTTTCCTGAGCTCCTTCGAGGAACAGTGGGATAGAAATTCATTAAATTTGTTTCTTTCATTGAACAAAATTTCTATACAGTGGTACCTCGGGTTAAGTACTTAATTCGTTCTGGAGGTCTGTTCTTAACCTGAAACTGTTCTTAACCTGAAGCACCACTTTAGCTAAAGGGGCCTCCTGCTGCTGCTGCGCTGCCGGAGCACGATTTCTGTTCTCATCCTGAAGCAAAGTTCTTAACCCGAAGTACTATTTCTGGGTTAGCAGAGTCTGTAACCTGAAGCGTATGTAACCTGAGGTACAGCACTTGATGGTGCAGCAAAACCTCTAAGCAGGTTACAAAGACATATTAAAATCATCAATAAAGAAACGGGTAAAGACAATGAAAAGCAGCTACAAATAATTGGAAGGGATTAAAACATGTCAGCATCTACCGTATTTTTTGCTCTGTAAGACTCACTTTTTCCCTTCCAAAAAGCAAGGGGAAATGTGTGTGCGTCTTAGGGAGCGAATACAAGCTGCACAGCTATCCCAGAAGCCAGAACAGCAAGAGGGATTGCTGCGCAGCGATCCCTCTTGCTGTTCTGGCTTCTGAGATTCAGAATATTATTTTTTCTTGTTTTCCTCCTCCAAAAACTAGGTGCGTCTTATAGAGCGAAAAATACGGTATGTGTCTGGATGCAATAACATGTAACATGTTTTAATAGACACATAAATGAAATGTAATAATAGATAAACAAAATCTTTCACCAGCTATGAGCCAAACAAAACCTCCACTGACAGGTGCAGTATACCTCTGAATGCCAGACGTTATGGGCATAGGCCCTCTCCCCACCCCCATTTGTGAGCTCTTCAGAGGCATTTGGTTAGCTGCAGTCACAAAAGAGGCTGCTGGATTTTTGGTGCGGTCCAGCAAAATAATTCTTAATATTCTTAGACGTGCCTCTGAGCATGTGAGAAGGACCCTTCCCTCCCTACCAAGCCTCTACCACCACATGCTTAAGATATTCGGTTGTCTCCCATGTTAGTCTTACTCAGGTTGATTAACTTCAATGGGTCTACTTTTGAGTAGAGCTTAGTTATATCCAACTAAATTGGATACAGCCCAATGTCTTGGCATATTAAAATAATGTACACGCAAATAATAAAATCCTTGAAAGTTTCTGGTCCAGTATAAGATTCAACGAGAGCCAATATTGACTGAAAAGTGGAGTAAAACATCATCTGTCAAAGGAATGGAAAAACAACAACAGACCACATATATAAGATATATGCAAAGGCCAGTGAAATGCCACTGGAGATTTGTCAATTTCCTGAACCAGTAACATGTCGCAATGCCGTTATCACTACGGTAATTCTCTTTAAAAAGCCCTAAGCAAACAGGGAAAATATAATTCTGTATATTAATCATTGAAACCGACAACGTTTAATATATT
Organism: Podarcis melisellensis; assembly: GCF_964234715.1. Lineage (NCBI taxonomy): Eukaryota > Metazoa > Chordata > Lepidosauria > Squamata > Lacertidae > Podarcis > Podarcis melisellensis. The sequence continues at coordinate 13,100,333 of NC_138540.1, forward strand.
CAACGTCTAAGCTGACAGCTTTTTAAAAAATGTCCAATTATATTAAGCAGCAACGCTTCTGGGGACGGGGGTGTTTAGCCAATATGCAACAATCATTAAAAAAGACCTTGGCTAATTAAAAATCTGCCCCCCCCCCCCAGCCATCCACTCAATATGCAACATTCATTAAAAAGAACCTCAGCTAATTAAAAAAATTTGCTCCTCCCCAAGCTCTGTAAATGCCCTCGAGACCACCGCACGATTAACACCTAGACCCTCTGCAAACACAGCTGGACTTTTGACAAAATTAATTGCCCCCTTATGGCTTACAGAATGAAAAACTGGAAGGGGGCGGTGGTCTCTGCCCACAGGAACCTGGTAAACATTTTATAACCTTTGATGCATAATTGCTTGCGGGTTTGGGGGGTGTTTTTTGGTGCGAGGGGAGGGAAGGAAACTCTCACAAAAGCCAACGATTCATTACAAGGTATTAAGACTGGTTCCAAGGAGTCAGGAATAGCTGGGAGTTTTAGAATTCCTCAAGGCCTTCTTGATTTTTTCCCCTCTCCAAAACTCACAGAGTAGGATTTTGACAGCCTATTTGCAAATTGATCCATAAGCACACAGTGCCCCACACAACCTCTCCTTCAAGGCTGCGAGGGGGGCCCACTGATGAGATGCCAAAAAATGGAGATCAACTTTCAAGGCCACCACAAAGGCCTCTGTTTTATTCATTATTGGCCGCAGACCAAAGAAAAGAAGACCCATAAAAACCTCCATAAGACTCTTATGATCTCCCAGGAGCTGCCTTGTCTCTGACATCACAGCAGCTAAGCCAATAGCAGCTAGCTAGGGCACATCCTCACTTTTGACTTTCAGGTGTCTCTTGAAACTTTTTTTTTTTTAATGAAAACAGCCCTGTGAAATTTTATTTTTTAAAAAATAGTGAGTAGCTAGTCATTTTAATGGTTGTTTTGTGCTGCTCTTAATGCTTTAAAAACACACACTGATATTGCTGCAAGCTGTTCTAATATTTTGTTAGAGAGTTGTAATGGTTCTAGGGGTTGCTCGTGTGTAAGTTGTCGCCACTCCTGGCTAGGTTACCTGGGTGAACCCTTTCTGTCTGGACAGCCTCTCACCCGTGGCTGTTTCAATCGCTGGCAGAATCCGTCAGTGGGCGTTTCTTGAACTTCTTGCAGCAAAGTTCTTTTGACGCCAAGTCTCATCCTACTCTCCCTGCGCGGAAGTCTTCTGCGCAGGGAGGGTGTGGGCAGCGGAGGACCCGTGCTCTCCCCGCTGGTCTCCGGCGAGGAGTCCTGGAGCCTCCTCTCCAATTCCCCCATCTGCCCCCCTTCTCCACTGGTGTTACGCTGATTTCCTTCCCCAGCAGATGGGCTGCCTCTCTCCCTACTGGGACCCTCTCCGGCATCCCTCTGGAGCCTTCCCTCCGCCTCTGGCTCCGATGGCAGTTCCCTGACAAGGGTGGTACAGAAATACTTTTGTAAAGAAATAAACACCTGCTTGCCACTTCTCACCCTAGTGAGACCAGCAAATGAAGCTGACCAGTAGAACTTCAGGACCTTGATGCAGTACCACAAATATAAAAGAACAGGTATTTCACACTGCACCCAAGGAACAAAAATAAAAACCAGCACTTGAGGAAAGTTACTACTTCCATTAGTTATGCATCGGCAGATATGTTTTGCATTCTTTAAGGGAGCTCTTAAAAAGGCAGGTTTGCAAAGCAATCCGGATTACACATTTAGTTTCATTTTTAAGAAAACCCCAGAATGACAAGACCATGATTGGGCAAATCTGTGGAGCACAAAGACATCAGAGAGGACACACTGAGAGAAGTGAATGAATGATGTTTTCTTCCCAGCTCAGGAAATAGTGAAGTAATCACTGGTCATCATGTAAAAGGAATCCAACCTGAAACATCTGTTCTCTACCCTCTTTTTGGTTCTCTGTTTGCTCAATCGTTGCCATTTCCTTGTTCTCTTTCGCCTAGGTGATTGCTGTGAAATTCAAGAAAGGACACCACCACTAACTCTCAAAAATGTGCCAAGTGGTCCGGACAAGGATAGCCTAACTTCTGTTGTCTATGCTCTGGTAACCTCTAAATTAGATTACTGTAACTTTATGTGAGGCGGCCTCTGAACATGGTTTGGAAGTACTGTATCAGCTGGTGCAGAATTCGGCAGCCAAGTTGCTCACATAATGCCAATCGTGGCCTGACTGCACTGGCTGCCAATTACCGTATTTTTTGCTCTGTAATACTCACTTTTTCCCCTCCTAAAAAGTAAGGGGAAATCTATGTGCGTCTTATGGAGCAAATGCAGGCTGCGCAGCTATCCCAGAAGCCAGAACATCAAGAGGGATCGCTGCTTTCACTGCGTACCGATCCCTCTTGCTGTTCTGGCTTCTAAGATTCAGAATATTTTATTTCTTGTTTTCCTCCTCCAAAAACTAGGTACGTCTTGTGGTCTGGTGCATCTTATAGAGCGAAAAATACGGTAGTTTCTGGGTCCAGTTAAAAGTGTTTTGACTTATAAAGCCTTAAACAGCTCAGGACCACAATACCTCAAGGGCCGCCTCTCCCCATGTAAACTGACCTGGACCCTGTGATCATCATCTGAGGCCCTTCTTCCTCTGCGAGAGGTCCAGAGGGTGGCAACACGAGAACAGGGCCTTCTCTGCAGTGGCTCCCTGTTTGTGGAATGCTCTCCCCAGGGAGGCTCACCTGGTGCCTTCATTACATCTCTTTAGGTGCCAGGCGAAAATGTTTCTCTGGCCTTTTCTATGTGTCTATGGGAGGGGAGTTATTGATTTTGATTTTGTTTATTATGTATTCTATGTTTTTATTTTGTATTTTTATATTGGGAACTGTCCTGGGATCTTTGGATGAAGGGCAGTATACAAATGTAATAAATAAGAACAAAAGAAGAACAACTATATAATAAGTGCGCAAGTTTGATTTTCTCCTCTTCCCTCCCTAGTTTGTTTGTTTGTTTGTTTGTTTGTTTCTATATGTAGATTGCAAGCCTGCCTTGTCTTGACTGATTGTATGCAAGTCACGCTGGAAGCCTTTCTGGCTGCAAATGCTGGAAATAAACAAATGTGAGGATATTGAGATGTTAAAGAAAAACTTGGTTCCCTCTCATAATACTAGAATTTGGGACCATCCACTGAAGCTGAATGTTGGAAGACTCAGGGCAGATAAAAGAAAGACCTTATCTGCACAGCACAGAGTTAATCTATGGAACTCACTCCCACAGGAGGCAGTGACAGCTTTAAAAGGACTGCTTTAAAAGAGGATTGGACAAATTCATGGTAAAGGTAAAAAAGGTAAAGGTCCCCTGGATGATTAAGTCCATTCAAAGGCAACCATGGGGTTGCGGCGCTCATCTCGCTTTCAGGCTGAGGGAGCCGGCGTTTGTCCACAGACAGCTTTCCGGGTCATGTGGCCAGAGGACTAAACCGCTTCTGGCGCAACGCGACACCGTGATGGAAGCCAGAGCACACAGAAACGCCATTTACCTTCCTGACACAGTGGTACCTATTTATCTACTTGCACCGGTGTGCTTTTGAACTGCTTGGTTGGCAGAAGCTGAGACAGAGCACCCCGTCGCGGGGATTCGAACCACCGACCTTCCATTCGGCAAGCACAGGAGACGGCTACTGATGGCTACTGGTCCTGATGTCTACGCTCTGCCTCCTAGGGCTGCCAGCTTTGGTCAGGCAAAATACAGGATGGGTCAGAGGGTGGGGATTGGGGGGCACCCCCCCATAATACCAAATGCTCCACCTTCCCGTCTCCCTCGCCACCCTGGCCCCACTTTTCCCCTTGACTCACAAGGATGGGCAGGGGCCAGAGGTAGATGGCCAGTTCCCACTGGTGACTTGAACTGCAGCTCCAGCCTCTTGCCCATGCTGGCATCGGAAGAGACGTGAGTGCAGAGAGAGGAGGAGAGGTCAGGTCAGGTGAGGTCAGGGCGGTGAAGAGGGCCAAGCAGTGGCGGACTTCTGTCCCAAAACAGGGCAACCCCATCTTTCTAGGGACAGGTTCAGGTGGCAACCTTAGCCTCCAACGTCAGTACTGTAAATCTTCTGAAATTTCTGAATACCAATTGCTGGAAATCACAGGAGAGGAGAGTGGCCTGGAGTCCTGCTTCCAATTGGGGCATCTGGTTGTGCCACTGGTCTGATCCAGCAGTCTTCTGTTATCAGTAAGTCTTTGCTTAGGGGTCAGCAAGGTTTATCTTGCCTGGGCCGGATCGGTCCTGCAGAGATCCCTCTGTGGGCCAGAGAGAGAGAGAGAGCACGCCCACGATTTTCAGCATCTGTACAGATGCGATTTTCCGCACCGTAAAAACGAGTCCCCATGCCGCGCTGCGGCAGACTGGGCAACTTGGCTCCTGAGCCAGTCAAATGACCTCCGTGTGCTGCTTCCGGCCCATGGGCCTTAGGTTGCTGACCCCTGTCCTTGCTTATTTAACATTGGACACACACACACTGAGACTTCCCCAAAGAAAATATACAGTAACCCATTTTATCTAGCCTTGAGACAAAAAAAATCAGCTGCTTGGGAGTTTGCTGGCCGCCCTAGAAGAATGTAGCGGGCAGGCATGGATTTACGTAAAAGATAAGTTAAGAATTCCCTTGTTGGACTGAGCCAAAAAGCCCTGTAGACCAGCTTCCAGTTGTCAGCCAGAAATCACAAATGGGTCATAGAGATAAAAGCTCCTGTGTTGCTTTTTTTTCTGAAGCAACTGCTAATTCAGAGGTATACTGTCCCTGAAGAAGGAGGCTCCATCAGGTCAGCTTTGTTTCCTGGAGACAGAGGCACAACACTAGCAAGCATCTCTGCAAACGCTTGTCCACTTTGCTCATTGTCAGTCCCGGCGACTCATCAGGGGAAAATACTTTAATCTGCAGTTTAAAGCTGCAGTTGTACACAGCACCAACTTATCTGGGAGCAAGCAATTTACTTCTGAGTACATATTACAGGGCTACTGCACCTTTAATGGCAACAGGAAACAACTATTAAGGGTGCACGAGCTCCATCCTCTGGTGTACCTCAACATCCTAGTTTCAACCCCCTGATTCATGCAAAAAGGGTTGCCTCTTCAGGAGCAGACTTTGGATCTCAGGAAGCGTCTGGCACAGCTTTCTTCTCTCAAAATCTCCTAAAAAGAATGCTGCGGGGGTTTTAGGATTTGCCACGTAAGAAAATCACACCAACCCCACTGTCTTGGGGATCCCCCCATAAAAGGGGGAGATATATAAGCAAACTCTGCTTAGACATGTGTGTGTGTGAGAGAGAGAGAGGAGGGTTGGGAGAGAGGGAAAGAAAATCTGTTTCTAGTAGCACTTGCATTTTAATAATTAACCAAACCAATCATAGCACAGAACCTTTGATTTGCAAGGCTGCCGAAAAACAAAGCAGTTTTAAATTCCGTCTCACAATGCCCTCCCCAAGTTAAGAGCCATGCTCTCGCTCTCTAAATTTCAACAGGCACTATCCACTTAGAAACTTTATCTGCACAATTGTGAGTAGACACAGAGAAGCAAAGCCCACTCTCCCTGCAGCTGGAAAGCTAACACATCAAGGAAGAGGACCCGTGCTCAGAAATCATCCTGATGAGCTAGGTTTCTACATATAGAGTACTCTACGGAAGTGGGGGACATTAATAAAGGACATCTCCCATTATGTGCATTTTGCTAACCAGATAAATCAGCTCAGCGGGCAGGCACGCTGAGAGGCCTAGGGACGCATCTGATATTGGTGCTGTGTAATAAGATCACCTTCAGCATGACCTTGTAAGGTAGGCCACCGTCACCTCCATTTGACAGAAAGAAAAAACCAGGCTCAGAAGCTACTCAAAGCCAAATAGCAAGTCTGCAGCAAATTAAGACGGCATTCGAACTCATGCCTGACAACTTCAGCTTCTTATATCACACCAAACTATGGTTTGGATATTTAAATGATGGCACAGCACACACGTCAGCAACACAGACCTGGCATGTGGCCCTCGGGGGGGGTTCAGAGCAGCCCCCTGGGCGCCCAAGTGGTACTTTCCATGTGCCTCTTGCAATCACCAGCCGCAGCCTCCAGCCACTGCCCCTGGCATGCGGCCCTCAACTGCCCATCCATCATTGCAAGTGGCCCTCGAGGGACGTTGCCCGCCCCCAATATAGCATAATGTACAAAGCTGCTCAACCCAAGCCTACAATCAACTGTTAAATCAGAACAACCACCTGTGGTCTGAAGTTGGTTTTGCAAACCACTGTTCCTGCTAACTGTGGTTTGCTGCAACCCAATTGTGTGCAGGGGGGGTAATTTTTGCAGCCGCTGCTCTGCCTCATAAGGCCACTGCACCTTAGAACTGGCAGAGCCAAGCAGGCAGAAGAGGAGAGCTAACTAGTGCCTGTAAACAATGGTTTCTTTATAATACTATAATAATAATAATAATAATAATTATTATTATTATTATTATTATTATTATTTAATTATTATTATTTATACTCTGCCCATGTGGCTGGGTTTCCCCAACCACTCTAGGTGGCTTCCAACAAAATATTAAAAATACAATAAAACATCAAACATTTAAAACTTCCCTAAACAGGGCTGCCTTCAGATGTCTTCTAAAAGTCAGGTAGTTGTTTATTTCCTTGACATCTGATGGGAGGGCGTTCCACAGGGCGGGTGCCAGCACCAAGAAGGCCCTCTGCCTGGTTCCCTGTAACCCCGCTTCTTGCAGAGAGGGAACCGCCAGAAGGCCCGGGTCCCCTTCAAAGGTAGCCCCACGTAGAGCTCATTGCAGTAGTCCAAGTGGGAGATAACCAGAACATGCATCACTCTGGTGAGACACTCTTGTTTGTATCTCTGGAAGTGCAAACCATGATGGGGGGGGGGGGTTAGTTCCAGTCTACTGTTAGATAAATACCATTTGAGATACTGTACCAGATGTCATTTGAGATACCAGGCAAAAGGACAGAAGCAGGATAATTTTTGATATTGTTGCAAAAACGTATTGAATGTGAATGAAAATAGGAATGCAAATGGAATTGGAGGGTGTGCTGCTTTTACTAGAAAGATTTTTACCTCGTTATTTCAAGGGTGTACTCAGTATCTACAAAAACCCAGGGACATAAAGCAAAAACAAGGTAGCATTAGAACCTTGTAGGCCTTTTCCCACCTGCCCTGCGAGATCGGGGCCCTGACTGACTCCAGCTACAAAAACTGAGGCTGCTGAACAGACTCTTGGGCTGGAGTAAGGCTTAGGGGGAGTTTGTTGCTGTTATTTATATTATTTTTTGTCTCTTTATTTTAGATCTTATGATTATTTATGTGGAAATTGTTCAATTTTGATGTGTATTTTTTACGTTTATTGTTTATGACTACTTCTGTTACATCTGTAATGATGTATTTTTTCATGCTATAAGCCGCCTTGAGCAGGGTTTGAACTATGGAAAGGCGACATACAAATAAAATGATGTATGTATGTTAACCCAAACTAAGAACAGAACCTTTAACGTGATCAGATCGTCATGTGATGACCTCCAAACTTAACAACAAGCATTGCAGGTTTTGGTTTCCCCTAGAGCTGACGGTCTAGGCCAGAGACAGCAATAAAAACTGCCACTAACAGGAATTTTGTGGGTCATGGCCGAGTGTGGATTTCGACATATTGGAGGACAGTGTTTTGCATCACATGGGGTGTCGGGGTGGGGAGGAGTTCCTTGGGGGAGGCTGAAATATCTGAACGGTTGTCACATGGAAGACGGAGGAAGCTCGTTTTCTGCTGCTCCAGAGACTAGGACGTGAACCAATGGATTCAAATGGCAAGTAAGGCAATCCCAACTAAATATCTGGAAGAACTTTCTGGTGGTGAGAGCTGTTTGACAGTGGAAGAGACTCCCTCGGAAGGTGGTAGTAGACTCTCCTTCCTTGATGCTATAAAGCAGTCTGATTACATCAGCCCAGGTGAAGGGGCAGAAAAAAATTCAAAGGGGAACAAGAGTCATGGAGCTGCCCAGAGCGGCTGAGGCAACCCAGTCAGATGGGCAGGGTAAAGGTAAAGGGACCCCTGACCGTTAGGTCCAGTCGTGACCAACTCTGGGGTTGCGGCACTCATCTCGCTTTAATGGCCCAGGGAGCCGGCATACAGCTTCCGGGTCATGTGGCCAGCATGACTAATCCGCTTCTGGCGATCCAGAGCAGCGCACGGAAACGCCGTTTACCTTCCCGCCAGAGTGGTACCTATTTATCTACTTGCACTTTGACGTGCTTTCAAACTGCTAGGTTGGCAGGAGCAGGGACCGAGCAACGGGAGCTCACCCCGTCGTGGGGATTCGAACCGCCGACCTTCTGGTCATCAAGTCCTAGGCTCTGTAGTTTACCCCACAGCACCACCATGGGCAGGGTACAAATAGATTATTATTATTATTATTATTATTATGGAGTGCATGTTTAGAGAGCCAGTGCACAAACGTTGCACATGGATGGACATTCAGTACCCAAAACCCGGATGCAATGGAAAAGCAGGGAACAATCCCTGCTCTCAATCCCAGTCACACCCTCCCCTTCCAGAAATGCACTATCCATTCCTCGCTTACTTATCTTTCACAAGGAATAGAATAGAAGAGGTTCAAAGCGTGTTTTACAAACCATTGCCCGTAACAAAGAATATGCGTCACAAGGAAACTTCCCAGGCTGCCAAATATACAAGTTGCCCCGGGTGCTTCTCCTTACTAGCGTTGCCAACTTACCAAAACCATGTTCTCGGGCTCACACGCCCGGTCCGCGGGGCAGCGTGGTGCAGGAGTTAGAATGTCAGTCTCAGTCCTGGGTTCGAATGACAACTTGGCCATGAAGCTCACTGGGTGACGTTGGGCCAGTCACTTACTCTCAGCCTAGGCCTACCTCGCAGGCTTGTTGTGGGGATTAACCATGCCAACCACCTTGCGCTCCATGGCTCAAAAGGTGGGATAGAAATGCAAGCAAGCAGTGCATCCCCCAGCCTCGTATCTGGACACCAGCCCATCTTTGACACACCCACTGCCCCCACCCAGCCCCACAGTCCTTTCTCTTGCACCCCCGCACACACCTGCCTCCTACTCCGTTGCCAACTGCCCCCAGGTACCAGGCCTTGCGCCCTCCCTTACGCACGAGCCCCTCTCCCAAGGGAAAACCCCTTGCGCCATCGCGCCTCGCACCTCCTCCTACCCCGCTCGCTTTCCTCTCCTGCGCCTACCTTCAGGTTCACCGCGGGCACTTCCATGACGCCCCGCCAGCCGCCCCAGCGCAGCGTTCGCGCCGCGCCGCTTCTGGCTCCCAAATTCGACTTGGCATCACTTCTTCGCCTTCCGTTTTTCCCTTCCCGACCGGGCTCCGCCCCGTCCAGCCCTGCCGAAGACCCGTGACTCCCTCCAGGCGGAGAAGGAGGGAGGGAGAGGCTCCGCCTTCGGCAACAGGGCAGCGCCAAAGCCCGGCCAGCTCCAGGAACCGGAGCCGATCCGGAGTGGCGCCCCTTTTGGCCACCGCCGCTCTCTGGCTCAGAGCAAAGCCACCTCGTGGTATACGACAGTGCCGGATTTAGTACAGTAGTACCTTGCCAGCAAGGAGTACAACAAGGCTGTATATTGTCTCCCTGCTTATTTAACTTATATGCAGAATTCATCATGTGAAAGACTGGGCAGGATGAATCCCTAGCCGGAATTAAGATTGCCGGAAGAAATATAAACAATCTATTTTTTTTATAATAATATTTTATTAAGTTTTACAGAAAATTAACAATCAACAAAAATCTTAAGAAAAAACAACAAACATCAAAAATACAGACAAAACAGAAAAATGAAAAACAGAAAAAGAAAATTTAGCATAAAAAAGAGAGACTCTCTTTCAAGTTAATAACCTTCCAAACCTTATTTTCCTTACTTCCACCCGCCTTCCTTTCTTGTATTCCACTTTAGAAGTTAGTTCAGCAAGGTCATTAATTCACTTTCATCCTTTATCCCTCCCTTTATACTCTTATTTAACTTAATCACTCGAACCCCATCATTTCATTTTCAGTGCCCTCAGCATTCATAAATCTTACAATATTTTTGTAGATAAACTGAACTTCTTCCAATCCTCTTCCACCTGCTCTTCTCCTTGATCTCGGATTCTGCCGGTCATTTCTGCCAGTTCCATATACTGTAGTCTATTACGTACTTGCATCTGCCATTCTTCCAGGGTGGGTAAATCTTGTGTCTTCCAGTGCTTTGCAATGAGAATTCTTGCTGCTGCTGTAGCATACATAAAAAAAGTTCTATCCTTCTTTGGCACCAATTGGCCGACCATGCCCAGGAGAAAGGCCTCTGGTTTCTTCAGAAAAGTATACTTAAATACCTTTTTCAATTCATTGTATATCATTTCCCAGAACGCCTTAATCCTCGGGCACGTCCACCAAAGGTGAAAGAATGTTCCTTCAGTTTCTTTACATTTCCAACATTTATTATCGGGCAAGTGATAGATTTTTGCAAGCTTGACTGGGGTCATGTACCACCTGTACATCATTTTCATAATATTCTCTCTTAAGGCATTACAAGCCGTAAATTTCATACCAGTGGTCCACAACTGTTCCCAGTCAGCAAACATAATGTTATGACCAATATCTTGTGCCCATTTTATCATAGCAGATTTAACCATTTCATCCTCAGTATTCCATTTCAGCAGCAGATTATACATTCTCGACAATATCTTAACACTGGGTTCTAACAATTCTGTTTCAAACTTTGATTTTTCCACCTGGAAGCCATTTTTCCTGTCCGAAATATAGGCCTCCCTCACTTGAAAATAATGTAGCCAGTCATGCACCTTATCTTTAAGTTTTTCATAACTCTGCAATTTTAGTTTGTCCCCCTCCTGCTCCAAAAATATAAACAATCTCAGATATGCAGATGACACAACCTTGATGGCAGAAAGTGAGGAGGAATTAAAGAACCTTTTAATGAGGGTGAAAGAGGAGAGCGCAAAATATGGTCTGAAGCTCAACATCAAAAAAACGAAGATCATGGCCACTGGTCCCATCACCTCCTGGCAAATAGAAGGGGAAGAAATGGAGGCAGTGAGAGATTTTACTTTCTTGGGCTCCATGATCACTGCAGATGGTGACAGCAGTCACGAATTTAAAACACGCCTGCTTCTTGGGAGAAAAGCAATGACAAACCTAGACAGCATCTTAAAAAGCAGAGACATCACCTTGCCGACAAAGGTCCGTATAGTTAAAGCTATGTATGGAAGTGAGAGCTGGACCATAAAGAAGGCCGATCACCAAAGAATTGATGCTTTTGAATTCTGGTGCTGGAGGAGACTCTTGAGAGTCCCATGGACTGCAAGAAGATCAAACCTCTTCATTCTGAAGGAAATCAGCCCTGAGTGCTCACTGGAAGGACAGATCCTGAAGCTGAGGCTCCAATATTTTGGCCACCTCATGAGAAGAGAATATTCCCTGGAAAAGACCCTGATGTTGGGAAAGATGGAGGGCACAAGGAGAAGGGGACGACAGAGGACGAAATGGTTGGACAGTGAGTCTGACCAAACTGCGGGAGGCAGTGGAAGACAGGAGTGCCTGGCGTGCTTCGGTCCATGGGGTCACGAAGAGGCGGACACCACTAAATGACTAAACAACAACAACCACCTCGGGTTAAGAACTTAATTCGTTCTGGAGGTCCGTTCTTAACCTGAAACTGTTCTTAACCTGAAGCACCACTTTAGCTAATGGGGCCTCCCACTGCCGCCGCGCGATTTCTGTTCTCATCCTGAAGCAAAGTTCTTAACCCGAGGTACTACAGTGGTACCTTGGGTTACAGACACTTCAGGTTACAGACACTTCAGGTTACAGATTCTGCTAACCCAGAAATAGTACCTTGGGTTAAGAACCTTGCTTCAGGATGAGAACAGAAATTGTGCAGCGGCGGTTCTTAACCTGAGGTACCACTGTATTTCAGGGTTAGCGGAGTCTGTAACCTGAAGCGTCTGTAACCCGAGGTACCACTGTATAAGCTAAACAAGCTATAGCTAGTCTTGGGGGCCCCCAAAAAAAACAAAGGAAGAAAAAACTGGATGTACATTTCCAAAATATAAGATAAAAAACGAATAAAATAAAACCTACATACAGCAACAGTGTTTTGTTTTGTATTGTCTGGGCTTCTATGATGTACGTAATGGGCCCTGTCTGCTAGCCTACTCCCTAAAATATCACTGGTTTGCTCATTTCTACATATAAGGTGTCTACATTCTGCATGGCAACATGTAGCATGCCTATATTATTATTTACTAGTACAGTTCCCTGTTACCCCCACTTGCTACTATAATACTATATATAAATATTATAATTATATTAATTTCTTTACTTACTTATAAAGGGCCCCATTACCTTCAGTAGCTTAGGGCCTCTTCAAACTCAAATCCGGCCCTGGATGCGAAGGGGCCTCTCTGAGCATGTACGGAGAGCGTTTCCCACTTTCTCCAAGTTAGGATTTCAGGGCTGGTACCCCAAGAACACACACAAAAACCGCAGTTTATAAAACCAAACTGCCTAACCTGAATTATTTCCTGCCTTTGTGAAGGCGGAGTAATGTACCCACGGAATTAATTGATTCTGCCGCCCAAAAGAATGCAACAATCATTGGTGCCTCCAGCTGTGAGGTGTCTCTGACGATGGGCAGAGTGCCATCCCACCTACGCCTTGAGCAAAAGGCTTTTTCCGCCTTTTAGAAGACTTTTAAGGTCTGTGTTCCACTGAGCACATGCAGAGTAACTCCCCTCCCCCAGGGATTAAAACCCAAAGAGGTTTAAGGTAAAGGTAAAGGGAACCCTGACCATTAGGTCCAGTGGTGGCCGATTCTGGGATTGCAGCACTCATCTGGCTTTATTGGCCGAGGGAGCCGGCGTACAGCTTCCAGGTCATGTGGCCAGCAGGACTAAGCTGCTTCTGGCGAACCAGAGCAGCGCACGGAAACGCCGTTTACCTTCCCGCAGGAGGGGTTCCTATTTATCTACTTGCACTGTGACGTGCTTTCGAGCTTCTTTCGAGCTGCTAGGTTGGCAGGAGCAGGGACCGAGCAATGGGAGCTCACCCCGTCACGGGGATTCAAATCTCCGACCTTCTGATCGGCAAACCCTAGGCTCTGTGGTTTAACCCACAGCGCCACCCGCGTCCCTCCAAAGGGGTTTATGGGGGGAAATGTGCAGAGAACCTCGGCTGTGGCCCATCCTAACACCCACTCAAAACCCCACTTTCCTAGGCTAGCAAAATTCCCCCCTCCTTTTCCAATGCTAACTGAAGCAATGTAGCGATTTTAATCTGTTTGTGCCCTGGGTGTCATTTCTTTGTGGCCTTGCAGAGATTTCTCTCCCAGTTTTCTTCTGCAGGAGTGATAAAGCAGGACAGCGAGAACCCTTGCAGGAAAGATAAGGGGCAGAGAGATACAAAAAGGGGGTGTGCACCAGGAGTCCTTTGCGAAAGGAGAGGTCGCCGGTCCAGGGCAGAACATCTCTGTTGCCCGCCCAGGCTCCCAGCTTCTTTCCCCGGTATCTCCAGCAAGGACTCGCCGTGTCCCCTGCCTGGAACCCTGGAGAGCTGCTGCCAGTCAGTGCAGGCTCTACTGAGCTAAGGGGGGTCCAGTGGTCTTTCCTGTTACAAAGCAGATTCCTACGTTTCTAGGTATTGATCTGAGCGGTAGAGTGTCTGTTTTTCATGAAGATGGTCCTGAGTTCAATCTCCAGGAAGGGCTGGGAGAGACTCTTGCCTGAAATCCCAGAGTGCCCTTGCTGCCTGCCTGCCTGCCTGCCAGTCAGCATCATCATCATCATCATCATTTATTACTTCTACCCCACCCATTTGGCTGGGTTTCCCCAGCCACTCTGCTTGGCTTCCAACAAAATATTAAAAATACAATAAAACATCAGATTAAAAACTTCCCTAAACAGGGCTGCCTTCAGAGGTCTTCTAAAAGTCAGATAGTTGTTTATTTTCTTGACATCTGATGGGAGGGCGTTCCACAGGGCACCACCACCAAGAAGGCGCTCTGCCTGGTGCCCTGTAACCACACTTCTTGCAGGGAGGGAACTGCCAGAAGGCCCTCAGAGCTGGTCCGGGCAGAACAATGGGGGTGGAGACGCTCCTTCAGGGATACTGGGCCAAGGCCATTTAGGACTTTAAAGGTCAACACCAACACTTTGAATTGTGCTCGGAAATGTACTGAGAGCCAATGTATGTCTTTCAGGACTGGAGTTATGTGGTCCCAGCGGCCACTCCCAGTTACCAGTCTAGCTGCTGCATTCTGGATTAATTGTAGTTCCCGGGTCCCCTTCAAAGGTACCCCCACGTAGAGCGCATTGAAGTAGTCCAAGCAGGAGATAACTAGAGCAATCTGTGTACGCAATACTAAACCAGCTACAGCAATGGCCTGACTCTGCATAAGACATCGTCTTATGTTCCTATTTAAATCATCCCATGCTTTCAAAGCCACGAGGACTAGAATCTTGCTTAATAATAATAATAATAATAATAATAATAATAATAATAATAATTTATTATTTATACCCCGCCCATCTGGCTGAGTTTCCCAAGCCACTCTGGGCGGCTCCCAATCAGTGTTAAAAACAGTACAGCATTACATATTAAAAACTTCCCTGAACAGGGCTGCCTTAAGATGTCTTCTGAATGTCAGGTAATTATTTATCTCTTTGACATCTGATGGGAGGGCGTTCCACAGGGCGGGCGCCACTACCGAGAAGGCCCTCTGTCTGGTTCCCTGTAGCCTCATTTCTTGCAATGAGGCAACCGCCAGAAGGCCCTCAGCGCTGGATCTCAGTGTTCGAGCTGAACGATGGGGGTGGAGACGCTCCTTCAGGTATACAGGACCAAGGCTGTTTAGGGCTTTAAAGGTCAGCACCAACACTTTGAATCGTGCTCGGAAACGTACTGGGAGCCAATGCAGATCTCTCAGAACCGGTGTAATGTGGTCCCGGCGGCCACTCCCAGTCACCAGTCTAGCTGCCGCATTCTGGATTAATTGCAGTTTCCGGGTCACCTTCAAAGGTAGCCCCACGTAGAGCGCGTTGCAGTAGTCCAAGCGTGAGATAACTAGAGCATGCACCACTCTGGTGAGACAGTCTGCGGGGAGCTAGGGTCTTAGCCTGCGTACCAGGTGGAGCTGGTAGACAGCTGCCCTGGACACAGAGTTAACCTGCGCCTCCATGGACAGCTGTGAGTCCAAAATGACTCCCAGGCTGCGCACCTGGTCCTTCAGGGGCACAGTTACCCCATTCAGGACCAGGGAATCCTCCACACCTGCGCACCTCCTGTCCTTTAGTTATTGGGGAAGGGGCAAAGTTCAGTTGGGGTAAGGATACCCTCTGAAACCCCAGAGACTGTTAGTGCGGACAGAACTGAGCTAGATGGACTGATGATTTAACACAAAACAAAACCCTGGCCATCTGTTGGCTCAGCATGCAATGATCTTGGATGTTGTTATGTACTGAGTTGAATAGGATCCAAAATGCAGCAGTCTGATTGGTCTTAGAACAATAGGATTCAGAATGCAGCAGTCTGATTGGGCCTAGAACAATGCAGCAGTATGATTGGTCCGCAGGAGCCACCCAATCCAGCTCCAGATGGAAGTGAATCCACAACCTGATTAGCCTACAGGAGAATCCCGGAATTAGCCAATCCCATGCAGCCCATTGTGTAAATAATGTATACAAAGCAGATACTGTGGGGGAACTTCCTCCTCACCACTATGAGCTGAATAAAGAGCATGAAATCCACTCTCGACTCGGAGTATATTTCAGATGCTCTGCTGGCAGAGGAAGGGAGAAAGGACTGGTCACGGAATGTTGAAGGGCAGTGCAAGTTCTGAAAGCAAAGTGCGAGGTCAGTTTGGCTGGGTGGGAGAGGGTGGCAGGAGGGCACGTGTGAAACAGCCCAGATCTTAGGGGGTGTGAGTGTGCTTGAAGCAAGCTCATCTGATTGTTCAAAGAAAAAGGAGCCCGGATGCGGTTGTGTGAAGGATAACTATCTCTTTATTTACATCTCATCAAAATAGGAACATGCAAGCACATCACGGCATTGACTAAAGGGGTAACAGGAGGCGATCCACTCCCTGCAACCAGAAACGTTCTTATGCTCTTCATGAGGCAAATATCCCCCCCTTCCCCCACCAAAGGACCCCCCCCAACTCCTCCTAAAATAATGATAAATAACTCAGAATCGAGGGTGCTAACCAAATGAATTAGACGCTGAAAGCCGGCAGGGAATGCTGCATTGATTTTAAAAAAGAGACAATGTCCTGGATGAGAAGGAGGGAGGAAGTTAGGAACCAGGTGATCGTAAGCCATGCCGTGGCTGCTGGGATTCAAGTTTCTAGACCTGATGGAGGTAAGCCTGGCAATGAACGGGAAGATCTGGGTGAAGAGATAGGGCAGGACTTTGCAGACCTCCCCCCAACTGATAGGAAGCAGAAGCAAATAGATGTGTGCAAATGAATGGATAATAAGCAAAAGTACTAGGAATTGGCTTGATCAAACGCACAGGGTGTGAAATTCGGATTCTCGTGGTGCATCGTTTGAGTGATGTCTGTTTCCTTCTGGATTTGGAACAGTGCCTGGCTTGGATTGGGTCCCTGCACATGTATATGAGGTGTCTCTTTGTTTTGGTACATACACCCCAATCGGTATGCCCAACTGTATACAAGCCAAAGTCTCAGTGCAGCAGACCTGCAGCAGATAGCTCAGGCTGCAGGATTTACTCCTCACTCCAGACTTCCCAGTTGACGTGACATGGGTGCAACTCTTGCTGATTCCTTGCTCTAGCTTCCAACAAAAGTTTATCGTTCTGCCCCATGGCTCACTGAGTGTGTAGGTGTGTGTGCTTATAGTATTCAATCGCTCCCGATACAGACACTCCCAGAGGAGTCTGCCTCCAATAAACAGGGGACTCTCCTCCAGGAACAGCGACTCAGAAAGAGCAGCAACAGGCATACTCCAGCAAGCTCCTCTTGGGCATAGCTGTCAACTGTCCCTTATTTGGTGGGAAAGTCCCTTATCCCAGCGCCATGTCCCACTGCTGTCCCTTATTGATGATGTCCCTTAAATTTCCCAGGTTTCAAAGGAAGCAGCTCCTCTCCCTCCCTCCCTGCCGGCCTCCCTGCTCCCGCTAGGCTGTGCTGTGGCTGTGCCACCGAAGGACCCGGATGAGATGGGCAGCCTGGTACAGCCTATGAATTGCTGAGGAGCCTTGAGAGGAGAGAGAGGACAACCATAGAGAAAGCAGTTGAGAGAGAGGAGGAGGAGGAGGAGGAGGAGGAGGAGGCGCGGGCTGGTGTTCCAAGGGTTCAGCATAGAGGGGGAAAGCGGAGGAAGGACTGCAAGCGTTTCTCCCATAGATTTGTAGTGGTAGACTAGCATGGATAGTCTGATCTGCGGGTTTACTTCGGGCGCTATTCTCCCCCCCTTCCTCCCGCCCCGCCTGATGGAACTGAGAGCTGCAGATGGAGCACGAGAGAAAAGATACAGAACTGCAGCAGCATCTTCATAGCTTGGACTTCGTTTTGCGTGAAAAGTGGTTGCTGCTTGTAGTTATTTAATTGCAGTGTTTCATCAGCTGGTGTCTTGAGCATCAACCTCTGGAAACGAAGGGCTAAAAACCAGCGCTGCTCTCCAAAATTATCTGGTCCCTTTTAACTTCGTATTTCAGTTGGTTGACTAAAATCCCTTATTTTGGCCGCTCGAGGCTGCTGGTCCTTTATTTTCAAATCAGTAAGTTGACAGCTATGCTCTTGAGAGTGTTTAATTCTTAATTTTAGCAGACCAAATCTGCTAAATCCTTTGGGGAGATGTAAAATTGTGCCTCCAGATTTCATAGCAGCATAGAATCGAAGAGTTGGAAGGGCCGTGTGCCCCGGCCCCCTGGAACTGAATTTTGAAAATCTTCCCCTGTTATGCACTTGTCTCAATCCCAGCTTAGCCTACAGCGTCTGAGTCATTTGGTCCATGTCCCTCCCGGGTGACACTAGTTATAAATTAATTCCTCCTGCTTCCGGGCCCGGAGAAAGCACCCTGGTACCCTTCTAGACATTAATAAAGGATCCTTGATCTCCATCAGCGGACTCCGGCTCCACGCAGCGGCCTTTTCGCCGGGTCACCCTGCGGTTGCGGTGAAATTTGGCGTAGCAGCGTAGGCCTAAATTGGGAGAGAAGGGGGAGGCCTTGAGTGAGGAGAACGGCAGATTTGTGATGAGGAAAATTCAACGTTCCCTCACCCCAAGGAGAAATCAACTTTCTCCCGAGGAAAACAAAAAACAGATTTTTACCCCTGATATTGAATATTTAAAAGGTCTAACTGGATATCTAATTTCCAGTCAATAAATCAAAAGCATCGTTCCCTCCCCTCTACACATATTTTATCCTCACAACCACCCTGCAAGGTTGGCCAGTCTGAAAGTGAGGCTGACACACCTAAGCAGGTGCCTCTGTGGCTGGGCTGGGCTGGCTTGTTTTCGGTGCCTGATGGTAACTCCTCACTCATCTGAGCACCCCATAGGAGAGGCTTGCTCCCCAGTGCTTTCCCCTCTTCTTGTTATTATTTTATTTTGACAAATAATTATAATAATAAACAATAATTTATTATTTATACCCCGCCCATCTGGCTGGGCCTCCCCAGTCACTCTGGGTGGCTTCCAACAAAACACTAAAATACAATAACCTATTAAACATTAAAAGCTTCCCTAAACAGGGCTGCCTTCAGATGTCTTCTAAAAGTTTGGTAGTTATTTTTCTCTTTGACATCTGATGGGAGGGCGTTCCGCAGGGCGGGTGCCACTACCGAGAAGGCCCTCTGCCTGGTTCCCTGTAACTTGGCTTTTTGCAGCGAGGGAATCGCGTGAAGGCCCTCGGCGCTGGACCTCAGTGTCCGGGCAGAACAATAGTATTAATCATAAATAAATAGGAATAAAAATGTGCGCCCCACCACTGAGACCATTCCATTGTAATTACCCAACCTCCCAAAATTTCAACACCTCTTGCGATGGTTTGACCCCTTTCCGTTTTAACAGTACGAATTCAACAAACACCTTCCACATCTCCTCGAAATCATTTCTCCTGCATACTCCCTGTCTTTCCTTAATGGCATATGTTAATTTATCATCCATAGCTATATCCCACACACCTCTTTATACCATCCTTCCATTTTACATTCTGCTTGCCCCTTCCACTTCCTAGCTATCAATAAATTTGTGAGCAAGTCCTTCATAGCCTGCGAACCTTCCACGCCATCGTAAATTGATAATAATGCTACCTCTAGACCAGGCATAGGCAAACTCGGCCCTCTAGATGTTTTGGGACTACAAGTCCCATCATCCCTGACCACTGGTCCTGTTAGCTAGGGATGATGGGAGTCGTAGTCCTAAAAAAGATCTGGAGGGCCAAGTTTGCCTATGCCTGCTCTAGAACCCAGTGATTTCTTTTATCTCCTTAAACACCCTATGCCAGAAAAATTGTACATATTTACACCCCCATCACACATGAACATAATCCCTGGTTTCCTGGCGCTCCCCAGTGCTGTGTCGCTGGGGAGGGGGACAGCTTCAACCCTCTCCCACCAGGCAAGCGTCAGCCCTCACCTTCTGTGCACATACAGTCATCGTAGCATTTGTTGTTAAGGCCGCGGTTGTGGGGTTTGCAAAGGTGCTCCCGTAGATCACAGCAACATCCTGCCAATGCAAGGAGGGAAGAAGTTAAGAAGCATCCAAACTCTCTTCTCTAGCTGCGTACGAACCACAGTGTTATGGGGTTTTGGGGGGGTCAGTCTGGATGACCTCTGAGGATCCCTGCCAAAGGGATCTCTGGCCTCAAACAGAGCCAGGGCTTTTTCAGCTGTGGCCCCGATCTGGTGGAGCGTTCTGTCGCAAGAGACTAGGGCCCTGCGGGACTTGACATCTTTCCGCAGGGCCTGCAAGACAGAGCTGTTCCACCAGGCATTTGGCCAGGGCACAGTCTGACCCCCTCCTTTGGCAATCCTCACAGAACTCTAGCCCAATGGTTGCCATTTGATTTTGAATTGATTTTAGAATATCAATTTTAGAATGCTGTGTTACTTTTATTGCTGTTAGCTGCTCTGAGCCCGGCTTCAGCTGGGGAGGGCGGAATATAAATAAATTATTATTATCATTATTATTATTATTATTGAATTTGTGATCCTGTGTATGGGAGACTACAATCTACAGGAGAATTGGTCCAGGTCCGGTCAAGATAATGAATAGCTTTAGCAGCTCAGCTAAGTACCCACCACTTGCATCTCAAAAGAGTGGGCTCCGTTGCCATGGAGACAAATAGCTGGGCCTTTTCCTACCTCACCTGGATGGAAGCCACTGTATCCTAAGATGGAGAACAACAGGCCAAGGGGAACTGTGATTTGTGTGAGAGTTTTTTTGGCCGGTGCTGGAAGCTGGAGACACAGAGATATGTCTTGCTCCATGCCGGACTTGGGGTGCTTCCCTGGAAACCTAACGGGGAAGCAAGAAACTTTTGGGCTTGTTAATGCCATTAGCTCTTCCATCCCACGCTCAGGTGTAAATAAAACCATATATCTAAAGACACCACAGTCTCCGTCAACCAGGAACCCACTCAATGCCTGAAGATTGGGATCGTCCACAACGATACATTCTCCTGAGTACTGAGTAATTTTTTAAGAGTGCTGGGAACCTCTATGAGGGGTAAACTACGGTTCCCAGGGTGCTTTGGGGGAGTCATGTGCTTCAAATGAGCTGTGGTGTGAATATCTTCGCTCCTCTGGATTGGTTGATGAGGGCCGGGGGGGGGGCTTGCTCTCCTCACATACAATTCTGCTTGCCTCCACCGGCGCTAGTCCTCATGAAAGCTGCTGCTCACCTGGGAGGCAGTCGAGGTGATGGTCGCAGGACTCTCCCTCGGCGGGGGTGGTTTCGTTGCCCCCGTTCTTACCACGCTGTTTGTCTAGCGGGGGAGAAAGCGAGAAAGGATGAGAAACGGAGGGGTAAAGGTAAAGGGACCCCTGACCATTAGGTCCAGTCGTGACCAACTCTGGGGTTGCGGCACTCATCTCGATTACTGGCCGAGGGAGCCGGCGTACAGCTCCTGGGTCGTGTGGGTCATGACTAAACCGCTTCTGGCAAACCAGAGCAGCACACAGAAACGCTGTTTACCTTCCCGCCGGAGTGGTACCTATTTATCTACTTGCACTTTGATGTGCTTTCGAACTGCTAGGTTGGCAGGAGCAGGGACCGAGCAACGGGAGCTCATCCCGTCGCGGGGATTCGAACCGCCGACCTTCTGATCTGCAAGTCCTAGGCTCTGTGGTTTAACTGCTCCGGCGGGAAGGCAAAAGGCGTTTCCGTGCGCTGCTCTGGTTTGCCAGAAGCGGCTTAGTCATGCTGGCCACATGACCCGGAAGCTGTACACCGGCTCCCTCGGCCAATAAAGCGAGATGAGCGCCGCAACCCCAGAGTCGGTCACGACTGGACCTAACGGTCAGGGGTCCCTTTACCTTTACCTACATTGATTATGGCTTTCATTTAATGGATCAATGGTCTCATTAGATAGTAAAATTCATGTTAAAACTGCTGTTTTAGGGGTTGTTTTTAAAAGACTGAAAAAGATGAATCGGTTTTGCATTACTTTCTATGGGAAAGCACCCCTTGGTTTTGGAACGGACTTCCGGAACGGATTAAGTTTGAGAACCAAGGTATACCACCATATGGGTGTTTATCATTTTATTCTTTCCGTAAACTGCTTCGATGGTGTTTTTGGTGTGTGTGTGTTTTTTTAAGCAATCAAGCGGCATAAAAGTTTTGTGAAATAAATAACCTGGAGTCCCTTAGGGATCGGGACCTTCTGAACTACACCCCCACCGACCCCGCAAAAAGGAGATGATAAAACAGGACACACCTTTCTTCCGGATCGAAGGCCACATATCCGGCCGGAGATCTTCGTAGTCAGTCCAGTCAAAGAGCGTCATGTCCAGGGTGGGCATAACGTCGCCTTCCTGCCTGACTCGCACCCGAGGCCGGGCGGACGTTGCGTGGAGGGCCGGGGGCTCCTCGGTGGATGTCTTTACTGTGGGGCCCAGGAAGGAGGTGGGAGGCAAGCCGGCCGAAGACCCTTCCCCGCCATGAAGTGTCTGAAGCTGTTCCTCAAAGCTTTCGGGTTTCTTGTACAGGGCGCTTGGACCCGGGTCAGAAGCTTTTCCTGCAGGAGGTTGCGAGTGCGAAATCAGAGCAAAAAACAATCGGACAGAGAAAAGGTTCTTCTCCCTCTCTCGTAGCTCAAGAACCCGTAGACGTCCCGTTATTCTTTTTATTATTTGATAAATGTCTATTCCACCCTTCATCCAAGCATCACGGGGCAGTTTACAATATAAAAGCACAAAAATACATAACGTCATAATGAGAGAAAATAATAACGCCCTTCCTACGTTGAAGTTGAATGTTGGAAGGTTCAGGATAGGGTGGGGGGGAATACGTTTCCTGTTAAACTGTGGAACCCCCTCCTGCAGGAGGCAGCAATGGCCATCAGCTTGGATGGCTTTAAAATAATAATAATAATAATAATAATAATAATAATAATAATAATAATAATAATTTATTTGTATCTCGCCCTCCCCGGCCATAGCCAGGCTCAGAGCAGCTAACATCATAAATCAGACAATATGCATAATACAATATACGCCATGCAAATAAAATAACATTCAACATTCATTAAAATAATATAGAATATTAAATATGGCAAATCAAAAGGGAGGATTTTGCAACACTGAACAAGATCTCTTTAATTTTATGGGTAAACCAAGAATAAAAACGTTTTAAAGGTTTTGAACAAGAATGAGCTTCTTTTTTAAAAAAGGAATGAAAAATAATGGGAGATAATTTATCATGCTAACCATTTTCGGGGTCCCAAAAATTGTAATTAAGAAAATTAGCAAAAAATAAAGAAAATCATTCTGTCCAATGGCAGTTCTCGTCTTGTGAGTTCTTTTCGTTCCTTTTTTGGTATGTGTTTATTCTTGATAATTTCATTTTTGTTTATCTAGTCTACTATATTCCTTAATATTACAAGGATGTTCCTTGCTGTTTTCCCCACCTCTTTATATTGTAAACTCTTTCATAAACTAATTTTGAAAGCAATAATAATAAGAATAATAATAACATGAAGGAAAAGGCACTCTGTAAAACATGTGCCCTATAGGCTGCCTGTTTCAGATCAGAAAGAGCTTTGCCAGCAAATCATAAAAGAGGATTAGACAAATGCAGGGAGGAGGAGTGTTATGTACTGAGTTGAATAGGATCCAAAATGCAGCAGTCTGATTGGTCCTAGAACAATAGGATTCAGAATGCAGCAGTCTGATTGGTCCTAGAACAATAGGATCCAGAGTGCAGCAGTCTGATTGGTCCTAGAACAATAGGATCCAGAATGCAGCAGTCTGATTGGTCCTGAAGGGAGAAGGGAACGGTTAATCATTAATATTATCTACACATAGTAAATTCCAGCACTCTGCTAGGATGGCTACACAAGCTCAAACTCAAAAATGCAGTTATTTGCAAAGTCTAAATCAGACAGGTCAGGAGGCCGTTTCCTGTCTAACCAGCTATCTGAAACTGCTGATGTTAGCTACAGGTCAGAAGGTCGTTTCCTGCCTAGCCAGAAACTGCTGTCAACTAAAAACCACTAGCAAGATGTTTCCTGCTTTGCTTCTGCTTTAAGTAATGCAAGATAAGAAGAGATACAAGGGAATGCTTAGCTAGCAAAAGAAGACACGTGTACAAGGAGGTGGGAGGGGGTGCTTACTGAGCAGAGAAAATGCTTAACCAGCAGAGGAAGTGCTTAGCTAGCAGCCTTAGCCAGCAAATATTGATATGCCCTAAAAGGGAATGAGTTGAAAACTTGCCAGCTGATTGGGGAAGGTTTGGGGGAGGTCTGGGAGGTGGGTAAATACTCTCAAAGTATAAGAAGGCTTGCAAATGCGTATTGCTGGACAGTCAGATTTCAGAAACTATATTCTGCTGGCTGTCTCTGTGCACAGATTTGCAATAAAACTCTTTTCTCCAAAGAAGAAACTTTCCTGGAATTTTTTTATTCTCTTCTCGGTCCTGGGGACGCGGGTAAGCAATTCTCTGGCAAAGTAAAGGGCCTAAGCCTACAGCTTGGTGCGTTGGCCGGGAATCTTTGCCCCACCCCAGAGGGCCGGGGAGGGCCAGGCTCGACCTCGGTGAACAGCTCGGATCGGCGTTTTGCAGGCTCCAAGCGCGCACCCTGCCAATTCGTGGGGGGAACCAGCCACACCGCTCCGGAGTGGAGACACAGGTCGAGGGAGAAAAGAGAACTGGCCAGAAGGGGTCTGCAGCGAAAAAAGGTAAGCCCAAGGGAAAGGGCGAGGCCTGATCAGCCTCACCTGGCTGTGGCAGTACAGTGCCAGCCAGGAACAAGGGGATTGGTTGTGCAGTACAGTGCCAGCCACCAGGAATAAGGGGACTGGTTGTGCAGGAGAATGCCACCAGCATAAATTTGGAACAGAGGAAGGAGGGGAAATTATATTGATGTGATTTGTATGTTGTGTGTGTTGCATGTCAGATACTCCGGTGATTGAATTG
Source organism: Podarcis melisellensis (assembly GCF_964234715.1). NCBI lineage: Eukaryota > Metazoa > Chordata > Lepidosauria > Squamata > Lacertidae > Podarcis > Podarcis melisellensis. The sequence continues at coordinate 13,124,987 of NC_138540.1, forward strand.
TCGAGTGTGGGCCGGGGTATTAGTGCCCCTTGGTCGAGCGATTGCAGGGTTGTGCGTTTTCTGCCAGGGCGACCTCGTGCAGGCCACAATCTGTATTATTTGGTGTGTGAAAGAATTTATAACCCAGTTAGGAGAGGAGTATCTGAAGGAAAAAAAAAAAAAAAAAATGGGGTCTGGGGCAAGCCAATGTAGTCCCCTGGAATGCTTTTTAAACAATTGGAAAGCCGCCACAAAAAGTTATGACTGGGGAATTAAATTAAGAAGACAGAGAATGAGGACATTGTGTGAAGTTGACTGGCCCGCACAAACTAATTGGCCGTCAGGAGGAAGCTTTGATTTGCAACTAATCAGTCCATTATATCAGAACATATTGAATGCCCACCCCGACCAAATCCCTTACATTTCTACTTGGAAAACCAATGTAGAAAAGAACCCACCATGGTTGAAAGCCTGCCAAGGCGACGCCCCACAAAGTACAGTTTGTGCAGTTCGACCGGCAGGGAAGTCAGAAAAGCCCCCAGTGATACCAGACCCAGAAGATGAGGAGGGGGAAGTCATCAAACCACCGCCACCCTATGCTCCACCAACTGCCCCTCTGGCAAATCCCCCAGGCCCAGGTCTCCAGGCACCGGGAGGAGCCGGTCCCCAGGCCCAAGCAAGCCCTGCACCAAGTCTAGAAAAAAGGGACAGCAACTTGTTAATGAATGATGAGTTAGAGGAAAAGAAGGAGGAAGAAGATGATGAGGAATTTATAGAGGAGTTGATAAGATGGACTGAGAAGAATATGAGGTGGACCACGGAACAGGAGGAACGCATTACGGCATACGTAAGCCCCTATGCGGAAAAATTGGATGTGAGTCCCTTGTTAGTTGAGGCAGCAGAATGCTGCACCCCTGACAAGAGAAAGAGATGGCAACGTAAGTGGGGACAGGCAGCGAAGAAAGTTATGTCTCATAGACAGTATGAGAAAACCAGGAGGGATCAGGCAGCCGGAGTACTACCCCTCCGAAGGGTTTATGACCCACCGGGACCTCCAGGAGCTAATGGGGCAGCAGCAGAACGGACCTACACGGTCCAGCATATACCCTTTTCGAGTGCAGATGTCTGTAATTGGAGAAATCAAAATCCTTCATTTGAGGAAAACCCAGCGAAAATCATAAAGCTGTTTGAAGGGATTTTTAAAACTTATAATCCCACCTTTGATGATGTGCAGTATTTAATGGATGCGCTGCTAACCACAGAAGAGACTAGGCGCATCCATGCTGAAGCCCGAGCACACATGAGAGCGCAGGGAGTGCAGGATCCAGCTATTGCAGCAGGGTACCCTGAAAACACCCCGAATTGGGATTATCAAACTACTGGTGGCCAGAACATCCTCACTACCTACCGCCAGAATGTATTAAATGGAATGAGAAGGGCAGCCAGGAAACCCACCAACTTTGTAAAGGTTAGAGAGGTAGTGCAGGGAAATGAAGAGGCCCCAGGAGCATATTTAGAACGCCTGAAGGAAGCTTACCGCCAGTATACTCCTGTGGACCCAGATGAGGCTGCCAACGCCCCTATCTTAAAAGCTGCCTTTGTAGCGCAAGCGGCAGCCGATGTCCGTCGAAAGATTCAAAAAAACGAGGGGTTCATGGGCCACACCCTAGAGTGGATGTTAGAACTGGCTCAAACCACCTATAATCAGAGGGAGGAAGAGGCGCAGAAGAAAAAGGAGAAGTATCAAGCAAAGAAGTTGATGGCGCTACAGGCTACCGCACCCACCCCTCAGGGAAGAGGAAGTGCCCGGGGAGGAGGGCAAGGCCGTCTGGGAAGGAACCAGTGCGCCATCTGCCGGCAGGAAGGGCACTGGAAAAGAGAATGCCCACAGGCTCACTCAGGTGGAAGGGGAAGAGGAGAGCGAATCCCAGGCCCAATCCCCGAGGGACCTGGACAGGGACTGAGACCCTGGACATCGGCAAATGCAGGCAGGGGTAGAGGACGTGGACAAGGGCCTCCCTGGCACCCTCCAGCCCAAAGACAACCCGGCGCAATGAGCCTGAGAGAAGAGGAAGAATATTAGGACAGACCGGGCCCAGCTGATTTAGGTTCCCGTGAGCCCATGGTCAAAATACAAACAGGGAACCGAACCATCCCCTTCATGGTTGACACAGGAGCCGCCCACTCTGTTTTGCCAGTACCAGTGTCCAAGCCCACCAAGCAAACAATTAACATAATAGGAGCTACAGGCAAATCACAAAGAGCCCCATTCCTGCAATCTGTTGTCTGTCGCCTGGGTGGCCAAGTGGTCCAACACAAGTTTTTGTATATACCAGAGTGCCCTATCCCATTATTGGGCCGAGACCTGCTATCAAAATTGCAAGCCCAGATCTCCTTCCAACCAACAGGGGAAGTGGCAATGACCACAGGGCCGGCAGGGGAGTTCTCCTTAGAGGTACCCTTGAGGGAACATTGGCGCTTAATGATGGTAAAAGAAGAGGAGGGGATTATTCCAGAAGACCTCCTGCAAAAGGTTAACCCTGGTGTATGGGCAGAAGGCAACCCGCCCGGAATGGCAAAGAACATCCCACCTATAATAGTCAAGCCCAAACCGTTCGCCAACCCTGTGGCTGTGAACCAGTACCCTATCCCCCGGCGAGCTGCAGAAGGAGTATGGGTACATTTGGAACGGTTACTTCGCCATGGCATCCTGAGGCAGTGTCAATCTCAGTGGAACACCCCACTCTTGCCGGTGAAGAAGGAAGATAACTCGTATCGCCCGGTCCAAGACCTTAGATTAGTTAACCAAGCCGTGGAAACCCTCCACCCCAATGTGCCCAATCCTTACACGCTGTTGAGTCTAATCCCTCCCACCGCATGTTATTTCACAGTACTGGACTTGAAGGATGCATTCTTTTGTTGCCGTTTGGCAGAAGAAAGCCAACCCCTGTTTGCATTTCAATGGACAGATCCAGGAACAGGCACCAGGGTGCAATACACGTGGACAAGGCTTCCACAAGGCTTCAAGAATTCTCCAACCCTTTTTGGGGTTGCATTGGCCTCGGACCTGTCTAGCTTCCCCACCAGCCCACACAGGATTCTGTTGCAGTACGCAGATGACCTTCTTTTGGCCTGTTCAGACGAGGACACGTGTATGGAAGCCACCAAGGACTTGTTAAATCATCTGGCTGAAGCAGGATACCGAGTATCTAAGAAAAAGGCCCAAATATGCCAACCCATCGTAAAATACCTTGGATTTGATATATCCCATCAGCGACGGACCCTAAGGGAAGAAAGGAAGCAAGCCATCATCCAGATTCCAGAGCCAAAGAATCGCAGGGAACTTCGTGGTTTTTTGGGCTCGGCAGGATTCTGTAGAATATGGATACCAAACTACAGCACAATTGCCAAGCCTCTGCATGAATCAACCAGAGGAACTGAAAAGGACCCCTTTGTGTGGAAAGAAGAGCAACAACAGGCCTTCAAGGATCTGAAAAGGGCATTGCAGCAAGCACCAGCGCTGGGCATCCCAAATCCTGAAAAGCCTTTCTCCCTGTTTGTGGATGAAGACCAGGGAACAGCAAAGGGAGTGCTATGTCAAAAATTGGGAAGCTGGCAGCAGCCCGTGGCATACCTATCTGAGCGCCTGACGCCTACAGAACAAGGCTTACCACCGTGCATGAGAGCAGTTGTGGCAGTAGCCACCCTATTGAACAAAGCAGACAAATTTACTTTTGGCCAAGACACTGTTTGTGTGACCCCGCATGCAGTCCCAGCTCTGCTTGACATGAAGGGCACCTATTTCCTCTCCCAAGCAAAAATGAGAAAGTGCCAGATGTTATTGTTGCACCCACGTTTGAAGTTCCAGGTCACCACCGCCCTCAACCCAGCTACCCTGTTGCCGGTAGGAGAAGGTGAGGAGAAGACGCACGACTGCATTGAAGTAATGGACGAAGTATATTCCAGCAGGCCTGATCTCAAAGACGAAGCAGACCCCCACTGGCTTTCATGGTTTGTGGATGGAAGCAGCTTTGTCGAGGCTGGGCAGCGAAAAGCAGGCTATGCAGTGGTAGCCCTGGACGACCAGGTGGTCGAAGCAAAGTCACTCCCGCCTGGAACATCGGCCCAGCTGGCAGAACTAACTGCGCTTACCAGAGCCCTGAGCCTGGCAAAGGGACAGAAGATAAACATCTATACTGATTCTAAGTATGCATTCCTGACCTTACACGCCCATGGAGCCTTATGGAAAGAGAGAGGTTTGCTTACCTCCAGAGGAAACCAGGTGGCCCACCCACAAGCTTTGTTGAACCTTCTGGATGCTGTATGGGAGCCTGAAGCGGTAGCAGTTATCCATTGCTATGGCCACAAGACTGGACCAGGGGAAGTGGCCAGAGGAAATCGATTGGCAGACAAAGTGGCCAAAGAAGCAGCCCGGGAACTGGCCCCCGCTTCGGTTATTGGAGCCCTGGTCCCAGAAGAGATTTTAAGCACCACTGACAAGCCAGCTTATACGAAGCAGGAAAGGGACACTGCAGATGCTCAGGAGCTGACATTGTCCAAAGAAGGATGGTACCTTACCCCTGATGACAGGATATGGATTCCAGAGTCCCTTTCTCGGCAGGTTACTCAGAGATACCATGATTCAACCCACATAGGACCAGATGCTACAACCAAGCAGCTGGAAAAGTGCTTCTACATAGCCCACCTCTACCAACTGGCAGCCCAGATCTCCAGGAAATGCCTGCTGTGTCAAAAGAATAATCCCAGAACCGGACCACTGGCTCCCCCAGGGATTCAGCACAGTGGAACGGCACCTATGGAAGATCTTGTCGTGGACTTTACTGAATTACCCCGTTGTGGACTACACCACTATCTGCTGGTGGCAGTGTGCACCTACACCGGATGGGTCGAAGCATGGCCCACAAAGACTGAAAAGGCATTTGAAGTAACCAGGTGCCTGCTTAGGGAAATCATCCCTCGCTATGGATTGCCAAGGTCCATAGGATCTGATAATGGACCAGCATTTGTTCATGCAGTCCTACAGGGGCTGGCAAAAGCGCTCCAGATCAACTGGAAGCTGCATACTGCTTATAGACCCCAGAGTTCTGGAAAAGTAGAGAGAATGAACAGAACTCTAAAGAATCAGCTGTCCAAGCTGACTCAGGAAACCGGGTCTAATTGGGTGACCATGTTGCCCTTGGCATTACTCAGGGTCCGCAGTCTCCCGTCAAAGCGAACCCACCTGTCACCTTTTGAAATTCTGTTTGGAAGACCAGTTCCATATGTTAGAATGTTGACTCCATATGCTAGCCAAGATGTGCAATTGAATAATTATGTACAGTCACTCTCCCAAGTTTTCTCTTATCTCAACAGGTGGACCCAGGCTCGCACCCCATGTGTGTTGACTGAACCGTTCCATCAGTTCGAGCCAGGTGACGAAGTGTGGGTGAAAGACTGGCAGCGAGCCCCCCTACAGCCCTGCTGGAGGGGACCCTATACTGTGCTACTCTCTACACCTACTGCTGTGAAGGTTGCCGGCATCACCCCGTGGGTCCACCATACTCGAGTGAAGAAAGCCATCTCAGATTGGACAGTAACACCAGATCCAGAGAACTCCCTTCGGCTGACCATCTCCAGACGCCTGGCAGACGACCGCTCTGCTGATATCACACCGGAAGCTGATATCTCAACGCACAGCTGAAGAATTGGATGGGAGGGGCGCCCGCGGGCAGCGTCCCCAACTCCGTGCCGGGACTAACCCAGGAAGTTCACCAGGACATTTAATATTTCCGTAGGGACTTTCTCTTTTCTTTTTGTTATCTGCTCTATGTCCCACAGCCCTGACCTCACTGAGCCATACCGCATTTATTGGCCTGATGGCCTCTGCTACGACTGGTTCGTCTTGCCGGTGGTAAGAGATGGTGTGCTCTATGGCTATTGGAAACTGGGATTTGATGAGATTGCCGTTTTAAAACACCCCACTGCCCCGTTGTGGCTCCTCTCCCACACCACTGCCCAGCACGCGTGGATAGTGCTCATACGGGAAGTTGCAGAGACGGTCGAAATCTATCGAGTTCTAGACCGCTCTTGCTGCTGTGGGAGGGTAGTCAACTGTTATATGGGAGGTAGAGCACTGTACCAACCTCATTTGATAGACCAGGTCCTACTCTTAATGCAGGCGATAGATGGGACGGAACCTATCTTAATGCAAGTATTGCAGGGGTGGGAGCCTTAACCAGGTGTGCATTGAAATTGCTAAACAAGTGGTTCAATCCACCCATCAGGGTTAGCAGAAAAGTTGACCCACGTAGTAGGAGCATCAGCTCACCAGTGGACTCTCATCCTTGAGGCTCAACAGGTAGTTAGGCACAAATATCAGTGAGCTCTTCAACAATGAGCACACCCCCTGAATATTGGTGGGAGGAACCATGGAAGGATTGGGGTTGGTGGATAGGGGTTATCTCAACCGCTCTTGTCATATGGATGTGTGTTTTCTTTTGCTGGCATGAGCGTCACCGATTTTGTGGGAGGGAACAACCAGCCCCCATCCCCTTGACCCTTCTGGTACTCGCCCTACTTGGGTTGGGTCTGGGAGATGACTCACATATACGGAAAACCGACCGGTCAGAGCCCTATCATCAGATTTGGAGTAATAATACCTATGTTAGAGATATAGATCGTTTCTCTTCTATGCTTAATCTTTCTGAATGTTGGGTTTGTATGCATATCCCTCCTCAATTTAAGAAGCCTGGCATACTACTGCATAGTATTCCAATAAATGAGTCATTTAGAATTAGTAATCTTATGTCAGATGGTCGCACCTATTCACCCCCAGTGTTTCTGTCACTCATGGAACAGGCACCTCGTTGTCTCCGTTTCAATCATAACAGCAGCAATTTTTTAGGTCACTATCCATATTGCAATTGGACTTATGAGTATATTAATGGATCTTCCTGCTTCCAAAAAGGTACTTCCATTTATGATGCTATGTGTGTCGATTTTTATACTTGGTTTACCTGGATGACGGCGCGCAGCAGATCTAACTGCCTGCTCCAGTCTGATTTGTGGTTGCTCTGCGGCACAAGAGCCTACAAAGAAATCCCCTCTGCCTTTTCTGGAACCTGTACTTTAGGAGTAGTCGTACCCCTGGTGTATAAGATGGATAAGCTCCCAACAGTCCGTCTGCGTAACAAAAGGGACGCGAAATCACCTATTAACCAGTATACCGGCACAGCCATCTCTAGGTCCCTTCTACCCCCTTTGGGTGTAGCCATGAATTACCAGGATCTGCATAGATTGGCAAACTGGACCGAGGCTTTGTTTAACTCCACCATCTCGGCCTTAAAAGCAATTAATAAGGAAATGTCAGAGATAAGGGAGGTAGTCCTTCAAAATCGTTACGCTTTGGATGTAGTCCTTGCCTCTAAGGGCGGAGTTTGTGCCTTAATTCATTCCCATTGCTGCATGTACATTTCAGACCAGTCAGCAAATATTTCAGCCACCATCAACCACATGGAAACAATGATAGCTGAAAACCCGCTGAAAGCCACAGGGAGTGATGCATGGGGTTGGATGTATTCCTGGCTCCCTGATGGCAGTTGGCTCAGGAATATTATAGTATTATTAGCAGGACCGCTATTAATCCTTTTGCTTCTTTGCCTCTGTATCCCCTGCTTATTGCAATGCTTGCAGCAAATGATGCAAAGACTCCTGTCACGGAAGCTAGGACCCACAGTCATCGCTGTGATGAGGGAGTATAGGCCCATACCCCAGAACGAACCTAAGTATTAGGTTGTTCAGAAGAAGAGGAGGGATTGAAGGGAGAAGGGAACGGTTAATCATTAATATTATCTACACATAGTAAATTCCAGCACTCTGCTAGGATGGCTACACAAGCTCAAACTCAAAAATGCAGTTATTTGCAAAGTCTAAATCAGACAGGTCAGGAGGCCGTTTCCTGTCTAACCAGCTATCTGAAACTGCTGATGTTAGCTACAGGTCAGAAGGTCGTTTCCTGCCTAGCCAGAAACTGCTGTCAACTAAAAACCACTAGCAAGATGTTTCCTGCTTTGCTTCTGCTTTAAGTAATGCAAGATAAGAAGAGATACAAGGGAATGCTTAGCTAGCAAAAGAAGACACGTGTACAAGGAGGTGGGAGGGGGTGCTTACTGAGCAGAGAAAATGCTTAACCAGCAGAGGAAGTGCTTAGCTAGCAGCCTTAGCCAGCAAATATTGATATGCCCTAAAAGGGAATGAGTTGAAAACTTGCCAGCTGATTGGGGAAGGTTTGGGGGAGGTCTGGGAGGTGGGTAAATACTCTCAAAGTATAAGAAGGCTTGCAAATGCGTATTGCTGGACAGTCAGATTTCAGAAACTATATTCTGCTGGCTGTCTCTGTGCACAGATTTGCAATAAAACTCTTTTCTCCAAAGAAGAAACTTTCCTGGAATTTTTTTATTCTCTTCTCGGTCCTGGGGACGCGGGTAAGCAATTCTCTGGCAAAGTAAAGGGCCTAAGCCTACAGTCCTAGCACAATAGGATCCAGAATGCAGCAGTCTGATTGGTCCTAGAACAATAGGATCCAGAATGCAGCAGTCTGATTGGTCCACTGGAGCCACCCAATCCAGCTCCAGGTGGAAGTGAATCCGCAACCTGATTGGCCTACAGGAGAACCCCGGAATTAGCCAATCACGTGCAGCCCATTGTGTAAATAATGTATATAAAGCAGGGATTCTGGGGGAACTTCCATTCCTCCTTACCACTATGAGCTGAATAAAGAGCATGAAATCCACTCTCGACTCCGAGTATATTTTGAGGAGGAAGTTTTCGATGGCTGCTGGGCACAACGGCTTTCCTCTGCCTCCACAGTCAGAAGCAGTAATGCTTCTGAACACCAGCTGCCGGAAAACACAGGAGAGGACCGGGGAGAGCCCTGCTTTCAGGCCTCCTCTGTATGGCCACGGTGAGAACAGGATGCTGGACTAAATGGGCCTTAGGCTGATCCAGCAGACAGGCTCTTCTAACATTCCTATAGAACCTCCAAGTCCAGGGGCAGTCTATCTGGATTCCTAGGTCTCTTGGGGAAATTTGGCCCCTGTGAGAACTGGATACTGGACTCGACGGGCCATTGGCATGCGTGATCCAGCAGGGCTCCTCGGATCCACTCTTATGGGCAGTTCTCGTCTGAGGGGAAGAAAAACAACCCGGGCAATGCAATTTTAGCCTCGCAACAACCCTGAGAGGTAGGTCAGGCTGAGAGGCAGTGAGTGGCACGCCCTCCGATGAAAACAGGGACATCCTAAAGAAAAGCTGGACATTCCGGGATCGAAGAAGAAGCTGGGACCGCTGCCGGAAATCTGGGACTGTCCTTGGAAAAGAGGGATACAGTGGTACCTCGGGTTAAGAACTTAATTCGTTCCGGAGGTCCGTTCTTAACCTGAAACTGTTCTTAACCTGAAGCACCACTTTAGCTAATGGGGCCTCCTGCTGCCACCGCGCCGCCGGAGCATGATTTCTGTTCTCATCCTGAAGCAAAGTTCTTAACCCAAGGTACTATTTCTGGGTTAGCGGAGTCTGTAACCTGAAGCGTATGTAACCCGAGGTACCACTGTACAGCATTAAATATTAAAAACTTCCCTATTGCAAATGCAATTCTGGTTCTAAACGCAGCATAAGGGGTCTCTATAGTATAGTGTATTTTATAGTATAGGGGTGGCGCTGTGGGTAAAACCTCAGCGCCTAGGACTTGCCGATTGCATGATCAGTGGTTCGAATCCCTGCGGCGGGGTGCGCTCCCATCGTTCGATCCCAGCGCCTGCCAACCTAGCAGTTCGAAAGCACCCCCGGGTGCAAGTAGACAAATAGGGACCGCTTACCAGCAGGAAGGTAAACGGCGTTTCATGTGCTGCGCTGGCACGCCAGATGCAGCTTGTCACGCTGGCCACGTGACCTGGAAGTGTCTGTGGACAACGCTGGCTCCCGGCCTCTAGAGTGAGATGAGTGCACAACCCTAGAGTCTGTCAAGACTGGCCCGTAAGGGCAGGGGTACCTTTACCTTTATTTTATAGTATAGTATAGTATAGTATAGTATAGTATAGTATAGTATAGTATAGTATAGTATAGTATAGTGTATTTTAAAATGGGGTTTCAGAGTTTTTAGGGATTTTTATAGTGTAGTGTAGTGTAGTGTAGTGTAGTGTAGTGTAGTGTAGTGTAGTATAGTATAGTATAGTATAGTGTATTTTAAAATGGAGTTTCAGAGTTTTTAGGGGTTTTTGAATGTTTTATGTAGACTTTCAGTTTCATTGTTCTGTATGGGACAATGACAATAAAGATATCGTATTTATTGTATCGCATATAAACAGGCAACCCTCCATCACCCCTCGAAGGATACCTCTGTGCTGCCTCAATCTGTCTCTCCGGCTGTGGCGCCTGTGGTCCCGGTTCTGCTTCTTCACCCGTTCGGACCCAGGGGCATGGTTTTCCTGATCGGGATACGGAAACTCAAAGCCCAGGAAAACGTCCTTTTGCCGGAGGCCCGCGGGCCGGTCCTTCCGCCCTGGGTCGTCGACCGAAGCCGGCCGGCTCAGTACCTGCAGGCCGGGCCCCTCTCTGCCCCCTCTGGGCGCCGGCATCCCATAATGGGCCCGGTCGTGTTTGCCCAAGCCGCCGTGCCCGCGGTGGTGCGCCGTGGTCCGTATCATCGGGTGCGGCCAGGCATCCCGGCTTGGGAAGCTGTTGCCCACCTCGGGGAGGCTGGGGGGCGCAGCGGGCCCAGGGTCGAGAGAGTCCGTGGGGCAGACGGTCAGGAGGCAGAAGGCAAAGATGGTAGAGGCAGAGGGGGAGGCTGTGCAGGCCATGCTTCCAGGTGCCTCACCTGTAACAGAAGAAGCAGGGTGTCAATTTGCTGTTCACCAATTGCATTTATTTCCCACCTGTACACCTGTTCAACATCAACTTTGTTGGACTGGTCATGTTGTGCGGATGCCTGATGATCATCTTCCGAAGCAACTGCTCTATTCCGAATTTAAAATGGAAAGCATAATGCCAGTAGAAGAAACGGACGCAGGTATAGCAAGAGAAGATCAGAAAATATTCCTCTATGCTGCAGGAGCGGCAAGGATCCTAATTGCTAAAAACTGGAAAAAAGAAATTGTGCCAACGAAAAAGGAATGGCAAGACAAACTGTTAGAGTATGTTGAACTGGCTAGATTAACAGAGATCATACTAGACAAGAATTCCAAAAAGCATGGGGAAAATGCAGAGAATACTTCACAAAACAGTGCCCTAAAATTCATACCTGGACTTGTTTCGATTAATGTCTGCAGGAGACTTTGTGGATATTTAAGTTATAATTAGAAAAATCTTAATAATTATTCATAAAGGAAACAGCTTATAAGAAGTAAATAAGGATGCCAGAAACAGGATAAAGGAAGTCTTTTATTTGGTTGTTTGTATTGTTGTAAATTATGCTTGTTGTTTGTTAGGTTTGTGTCTGATGGGGTGGATTTCTGTGTTGGGGGGTGGGGGGTTTGTGTTATGTTGTAAATAAAATTTCCAATAAAAAATTATTAAAAAGGGAAAGCATAATGCCAGTTGTCAACAAAAGAGGTTTAAAGACTCTCTCAAGGCAATTCTTAAAAAATGTAGTATGAACACCGCCAACTGGGGAACACTGGCCTGCGAGTGCTCCAGTTAAAGAACAGCCTTTACCAAAGGTGTCATGGGCTTTGAAGACACTCGAACTCAGAGAAACGTGCTAGGAGGAAGGCATGCTTGGCAAACCCTCACTGTGATCAACCTACGTCCCCACTGGGGAAGGATGTGTGGATCCAGAATTGGCCTCCACAATCACTTACGGGCTCACTGTTAAAACCGTGTTCATGGAAGACAATCTGATTTGGCTACGAGGGATCGCCAAAGAGGAAGAAGACACCCGTCAGCTCAGGACACACAAGCCTTCTTCTCCCCTTCCCTGATTTTATTCTCACAACAACCCTGTGAGGTCGGTTAGGCTGAAGGACAGTGGTCAGCCCAAGCTGTGTCCACGCAAGACGCTTTTGTAAAGTTCTGTTTGTGAAATCAAGTGTTGTGTCCTCAATGCGCTCTCTGTGGGGCCTACCTTTGAAGGGGATTCAGAAACTACAACTGCAGTGGTACCACGGGTTAAGTACTTAATTCGTTCTGGAGGTCCGTACTTAACCTGAAACTGTTCTTAACCTGAAGCACCACTTTAGCTAATGGGGCCTCCTGCTGCTGCCACGCCGCCAGAGCACGATTTCTGTTCTCATCCCGAAGCAAAGTTCTTAACCTGAAGCACTATTTCTGGGTTAGCGGAGTCTGTAACCTGAAGCGTATGTAACCTGAAGCGTATGTAACCCGAGGTACGTCTGTAATCCAGAACGCAGCAGCTGGACTTGCCGGGACCTTATAACACCAGTCCTGAAAGACCTACGTTGGCTCCCAGTACATTTCAAAGCACAATTCAAAGTGTTGGTGCTGACCTTGAAAGCCCTAAACAGCCTCGGCCCTGTGTACCTGAAGGTGCGTCTCCACCCCCATTGCTCAGCCTGGACACTGAGGTCCAGCTCTGAGGGTCTTCTGGCAGTTCCCTCCCTGTGAGAAGTAAGGTTACAGGGAACCAGGCAGAGGGCCTTCTCGGTGGTGGCACCCACCCTGTAGAATGACCTCCCACCAGATGTCAAAGATAAAGAACTACACAAGTTTTAGAAGACATCTGAAGGCAGTCCTGTTTAGGGAAGTTTTAAATATTTGATGTTTTATTTTTTTTATGTGTGTTGGAAGCTGCCCAGTGTGTGTGTGTGTGTGTGTGTGTGTACACTCAAGAATCCCCACAGAGAATCTTGGGATCTGTAGTTTGCAAAGGGAGCTGTAGCTCTTGGAGGAGTAAAGTACTAGCCATGATAGGTCTACTCTGCCTCCACAGTTGGAGGCAGTGAATGTTTCTGAATACCAGTTGTTGGAAACCACAGGAGAAGAGAGAGCGCTGTAGCGGCTGGAGAAACCCACCCAGATGGGCAGGGTATAAATAATAAATTATTATTATTATTATTATTATTATTATTATTATTATTATTATACTCAGCTCTTGCTTGTGGCTTTCCCATTAGGCCAAGCTGAGAACAGGACTAGATGGGCCAGTGGCCTGATCCAGCAGCCTCTTCTTAGCTTCTGAAAGGACATTCCTTTCCCAACCTGGAAACTCTGGTTTGTTCAGGGTTCTGTGCCTTTAAGCTCTGTTTTGGGAAAACTACAGTTCCCATCTTAAAAAGCAGAGACATCACCTTGCCAACAAAGGTCCATATAGTTAAAGCTATGGTTTTTCCAGTAGTGATGTATGGAAGTGAGAGCTGGACCATAAAGAAGGCTGATCGCTGAAGAATGGATGCTTTTGAATTATGGTGCTGGAGGAGACTCTTGAGAGTCCCATGGACTGCAAGAAGATCAAACCTCTCCATTCTGAAGGAAATCAGCCCTGAGTGCTCACTGGAAGGACAGATCGTGAAGCTGAGGCTCCAATACTTTGGCCACCTCATGAGAAGAGAAGACTCCCTGGAAAAGACCCTGATGTTGGGAAAGATGGAGGGCACACGGAGAAGGGGACAACAGAGGATGAGATGGTTGGACAGTGTTCTCAAAGCTACCAGCATGAGTCTGACCAAACTGCAGGAGGCAGCGGAAGATAGGAGTGCCTGGCGTGCTCTGGTCCATGGGGTCACGAAGAGTCGGACACGACTAAACGGCTAAACAACAACAACAACAGTTCCCGTAATTATTTTCCTGGTGGGAAAAATTGGACACACACACAAGCACAAACACACAGACTTTGTATGCTGAGTCTGCTTTCCTGCACCCAAGAATCAGGTGCAACGGCAGCCCCAGAATGCTTTCATGTGCAAATGAAGGCCATTAATCAACCCAGCATCTCCCTGTCATAGAAGAGTGACCCTGTGTGCGCAGGGGTGCCTCCCAATAATGCATTGCCGCACGCCAGCTGTTGCGCCCTGCCACATCAGGGCTGTCCTGCCAGATCTGGTTGGCACTCCCGGCCTGCCTGTGCTGCACAGCTGGCTTGCCTTCAGTGGGAAAAAGTCAGGAAGTTGAAGATGCTGAAGCAGATGGCGAGCAGGTGGCCACCCGACTTGTCAATCACGCATCCGACCTTGGAGCGAAAAATAAAACTCCAGAGGGAAAATTCCTGGCCTTCCCAAAATCGAAAGCCTAGCGATAATCAACCTGCGCCTGGACTGTGACTGCCTTCACGCTGATGGAATGAGCCTCCAGATGACGACAAATGCCTTGCATTTAGAAATCTAGTATTTCAGGGAGAAGGGTTCAAACTTAACAGAATCCCTCCACTGCTATTTATTTACTTACAACGTTGATATACTACTTCATCATTGGCATTTGCAAGCAGTGTGCATTGGACAAACCATACAGAGTAGGTTTGGCAGGAGCAGGGACCAAGCAACGGGAGCTCATCCCGTTGCAGGGATTTGAACCACCGACCTTCTGATCAGCAAGTCCTAGGCTCTGTTGTTTAACCCGCAGCATCACCTGCGCCTATGTAAGTTGTTAAGGGCCTCATAAATTAATGCCAGCATTAGCTTTGGAGCACTGGAGTTCTATGCTCTCAATAGCTTATCCCATCGATAGTCTAGCTGCAGAATTTTGCACAAGCTGGGGCTTCCAGTCTAAGTCCAAGGGCAGTCCCACACAGAACACATTGCAGTAGTCAAGCCTATGTACCTACCTGAATCTTAAAGAGGCCTTTCTCTGTGTTCTCCATCACTCGGAAGTCCAGAGCGAGTTTTTGGTGGCGGTGTCCCTAGCTATGGAATGCCCCACCTAGCAGAACCCACAGAGACACAAGCACTGACAGTTTTAGGACTTTTCTGTCCTCCCAGAACTATTTATTAAAACCTTAGCCTCTGTGCTACTTCTGGTGGTTTTTCGTTCTTGTATTTGATGGTGATTTTTCTTCCCCCTGGTTGCCTAGAGAGGTGTTCTAGTGCACCATAGGCGACCAGCCAAGTTGCAATTTCCCTCGGCTCGTGTTTTTCTGTGAAAATTGACAGATCACAGCGGAAGCAATGCCTGCCCTGAAAGGAAATCTGGGTGGGGAGGCATCAAGCATCCCGTTGTCAGCCAACATGTTAACGGCAGCCAAGTAAATGTTCCAGGATTTCTCCTCCACCAGAAGCAACGTGTAAAAAAAGAAAAGAAACCAGATTGGCACCTGTTACTTCACCAAGGCCAAAGAAACAGAGGAACATTATCAACAGCAAGAAACAAGTTGTATCAGCACACACACCCCGCACGTTCTTCCACAAAGCCCCTTTTCTACAAAGATATATCCGAAGGAAGAATTAGATTCTGTGATGGGCGATCACAGTGGCTGGCTCCATGCCATTGTCTTCCCTGATCATCTCACATGCCTGCAGCAGAAAACTTTGGTGGAATAGCAGCAGGGGCTGGTGCAGGCGCAGATTTGGCCCTCCAGGCCCAACTACTTGGCCCTTCTCACTCCAGGCCACGCCCCTTGCCAGTCCGGTTTTGAAACCTCCTAGAGTGGAGGTTTTCAAGCTTTTGGGGTCCACGGCTCCCTTAACCAACTACATTATTTCTGTGGCAACCTTGTGGTGCTTCAGAAGCCCAGTTATGTCACACCTTGCCTGTTTCTAATTCTGAAAGTTAAATTGTTGTAAGCTGGCCCAGGACCTTTTGGTGAAGTGCAGGTAAAAAAGGTAAAAAGGTCAAGGCCCCCTTGACGGTTAAAAAGGTAAAGGGACCCCTGACCATTAGGTCCAGTCGTGGCCGACTCTGGGGTTGTGGCGCTCATCTCGCTTTATTGGCCGAGGGAGCTGGCGTACAGCTTCCGGGTCATGTGGCCAGCAGGACTAAGCCGCTTCTGGCGAACCAGAGCAGTGCACGGAAATGCCGTTTACCTTCCCGCCGGAGCGGTACCTATTGATCTACTTGCACTTTGATGTGCTTTCAAAGTGCTAGGTTGGCAGGAGCAGGGACCGAGCAACGAGCGCTCACCCTGTCGCGGGGGGTTCGAACCGCCGACCTTCTGATCGGCAAGTCCTAGGCTCTGTGGTTTAACCCACAGCGCCACCCGCATCCCTCCCTTGACGGTTAAGTTCAGTCAAAGGCAACTATGGGGTTGCGCCGCTCATCTCGCTTTCAGGCAGAGGAAGCCGGTGTTTGGCCACAGACAGCTTTCCGGGTCGTGTGGCCATCAGGACTAAACCACTTCTGGCACAACGGAACACTGTGACAGAAACCAGAGTGCACGGAAATGCCATTTTCCACTGAGCCTCTTGGGCTTGCGGATCAGATGGTCGGTGGTTCAAATCTCCGCGATGGGGTGAGCTCCCGTTGCTTTGTCCCAGCTCCTCCCAACCTAGCAGTTCAAAAGCACACCAGTGCAAGTAGATAAATAGGTACTGCTGCGGCGGAAAGGTAAATGGCAGGTTTTTTATTATTAATAACAATTTTATTATTTATACCCTGCCCATCTTGTTGGGTTGCCCTAGCCACTCTGGGCAGTTTCCAACACATATAAAAATATAAGAAAACACCAAACATTAAAAGCTTCCCTAGTTATTTCTCTCCTTGATGAATCTGATCAGAGGACTTTCCTCAGGGAGGGTGCCACTGCTGAGAAGGCCCTGTGCCTGGTTCCCTATAACCTCACTTCTCGCAGGGAGGGAACCGCCAGAAGGCCCTTGGAGCTGGACCTCAGTGTCCAGGCAGAACGATGGGGGTGGAGATGCTCCTTTAGTACTAATACTAATTATAATTAATTCCAATCAGAATACATTCTCTAAAATCACCTGCTCTTTTCCGAAGCCAGATCAGAAAACAAGAAAATGTTTTAGAATTCATCTATAATCGGGGAAATTATGCCTAATTCGAGATTTTGACAAGCTCTAGAACTTCCAGGCACTTTAAATATGTTTTGGCTCCTTTTCTTACATATACAACAGAACCATCATTATGAAGCGTCTCATGCCTGTGGCAAATCTGGAGCTATACTTGATAATCCATTAACACCAATAGTCTTTCCTTGGGCTTTTGTTACTTTAGCCCACGTGAAACTGCTTCATCATAGAATTATTGAATCACAGAATTGTAAAGTTGGAAGGGGTCCCTAAGGATCATCTAGTCCAACCTGCTGCAATGCAGGAATAAGCAACTGCCCCATACAGGGATCGAACCTGCAGCCTTGGAGTTCTCAGCACCGCACTCTGACCAGCTGGGCTATCTAGCCTCTATTTTATACTTTGGGCTTTTCGTCTTTTACTTTTCAGCTGTTCTCTCGGTTCTATATACATTCCATAATGAAAAATTTAAAAACTTTGAGCACCACCCACAAATAAAACATAATAATGAATAGTACAACCTCTGAGTCCACCCGCCCTTTCCCCAAGCCGGATCATCAAAAAACCAAGCATGGTTAAAAACGGGGCCAGTTACAGCAGCCAAGACTTATTATCCTCCCCTCCCCCCCCCAAAAAAAATCCCACTGTGGCGTATATATATTTGCACAAAGCCGCTTGGCAATCCATCAAGCGAGTTGGCATTTTCGCCGGGCCGGAGGAACAGGTGCGGCGTCGTGCTGGCTGCGCTTTCTCCACGGCGCCCGGGCGAGGGAAGATTGCGCGCGTCCTTGGGGAAGCGCATTTGAAAGGGGCGAGAGAGAAAGAGCCAGAGATTGTGCTGAAAAGACAGGGGGAGCCCTCCCCATTTTTATATTTTCCAAAGCGTCGAGAGGAAGGAGTCCACCTCTCTCCCTCCCTCCCTCCCAGTCCCCCGGGTCCCCCCATTGCGCGTCCGAGGCGAGCCCCAATGCGCCACCAGCGGCCACGCCATCCGTGCCAAAAACTCCAGGCGCGTCAATGGGACTTGGCAGGGGCGCGCCGGATGATGGACGAGCGTCTCGGAAGCGCCCGTCGGGCCCCGCGCGCACCAGCAGCCGGGCGGCGAGGAGGTTCTCGCAGGAGGGCGGCAAGAGCAGGCGAGACGGGGTCCCATTGTGCCGGGCTCAATGCGGCGAGCCTGCCCCGCTGCGCCGGCCTCCATCTGCTCGCTGCGCGCCCGGGCCTGGGAGAGACGGGACATGTTTGGAGAGCTCCCGGGACCCCGCCGAGCGCGCGAGGCCTCGGCGCCCCCAGTCCGCTGGCTTTGCAAACTTCCCAAGAGCAGAGAAGAAAAGCGCCCCCTAAGGATCTATTGGAAGCCCCTCTTCTTCTTCTTTTCTGGGGCCTGGTCTATTATATCCCACCCCCGACCGTTTCCTGCGCATTCAGCCCGCTCTGAAAGCCGAGGTCGCCCCCTTTGCTTCAACCAGCCTCTCTGTCTTTTAAATTCCTTGCCAGCTCCGGCAATTCGTTCTTCACAAACGGCCCACCAAGGACTCCGGACAAGCGCGTATCCTTTCCAACTTGGGGGGCGTCCCCCCCTCCTCCCCAACTTCCCTTTCAAGAACAGAAGAAAAACGCGGCTGGATCAGGCCCACCGCCCATCTAGTCCAGCGTCCTGTTCTCACAGTGGCCAACCTATTTATAATAATAATATTATAATAATTTATTATTTATACCCCGCCCATCTGGCTGGGTTTCCCCAGCCACTCTGGATGGCTATTTCTCCCCATCTGGTCATGAATGGACCGCTGATTCTCCTTTTGTCTTACGTTTTTTATTTCATTTTATTTCATTCCAACTCTTCGCATACCACTTAACACTGCTGTTTCTTTCTCTTTTGCTTGTATAATTTTTTTCAAGCATTTTCACAATAATCTTCATACCCAATGATTCCATAAATTGACTTTCCACCCCCACTTCTGCAAAGTTCTTACCAAAACCTTTTCTACTGCATTATATTACACACAGTTTCTCTAGTACACTTATTTTATCATTCTTCTGCTGCTGCTTTTATCTTGAATCCTGCCAGCGATTTCATTAGACTGTAGTTTTTAAAAAATAGTCCACGAAAGGAATGCTGCTGTTTCTGAGCAGGGTGGGAACAGGTACCCTAAGATGTGCACAGATATGTTCAGCTGGGAAAAACAAGAGCTGGATCGTTTCCAGTGTTAGACAAGTAGAACATGATAACCTTTGGTCCATTAATCTCAGCAGGTCTAGCATGGAGGACTCAGTTGGGTACAACCTTTTTGTTTTTAGTTTAAGGTTTATTTTCATGGGCATAGCCAAGGGTGGGGTAGGGGGGAAGCTTCCCCGACCCCCCAGATAAAGTAAAACCATAGAAATACTTAACTGACCAATCACGTCGGTTCTGCCCCCCAACAAAAACCCTCCCCCCCAACATAAACCCTGGCTACGTCCATGTTTATTTTTATATTTTACTTTTTATTTCATGCGATTGATATAACCTCCAAGCGGTTTTCAAGGAATACAAAAAATTTCTGGTAAAAATACCAGTTTAACACTAAAAATAAATAAATTTAAACCAACAGTAAAGAAGAAGAGACGAACACATTGGCAGCTATGTGTCTGGATAGGTGTTCCTAAAAGAAAATATTTTAAGCATACCGCAAAGGTGTCAACAGGCAGGGAGTTCCACAGTTGCCACACTGAAATATCTATTTCTTATAACAGCCGATTGAGTATTATGTGGCACCTGTAAGAGTTCCAGTACTGCAAATCAAAGTGGTCGAGTGGGCAACACATCTAGGGCAACGCATGCAAGTAAACCAGCCCCAATATGTTAAGGGCTTTGTCTACTAATAGGAAAACCTTGAACTTGGCCGAGTGCATATCTCTGAGCTGAAAGAGCCTCACTCCTGTCAGCAGCTGGGCTGGCGTGTCCTGCACCAACTGCAGTTTCCCAGTCAAACGCAAAAGGAAGCCCCACAAAGATTACATTGTAGTAGTCCAATCTTGAAGTCACCAATTCCTGAACTGCTGTGGCCAGAGTTCCCTGACCAAGTCTATATACGGAGATGAAAAGAAAAGTCAAGCCGGCATTGGAATTTAATATCAACCTACTGGAGAGACGAAGGGACATGGGTGGCGCTGTGGGTTAAACCACTGAGCCTCTTGGGCTTGCCGATCAGAAGGTTGGTGGTTTGAATCCCCACGACGGGGTGAGCTCCTGTTGCTCGGTCCCTGCTCCTGCCAACCTAGCAGTTCAAAAGCACGTCAAAGTGCAAGTAGATAAATAGGTACCACACCGGCGGGAAGGTAAACGGTGTTTCCATGCGCTGCTCTGGTTCGCCAGAAGCGGCTTAGTCCTGCTGGCCACATGACCCGGAAGTTGTACGCCGGCTCCCTCGGCCAATAAAGCGAGATGAGCGCCACAACCCCAGAGTCGATCACGACTGGACCTAATGGTCAGGGGTCCCTTTTACTGGAGAGACAAAGCGACTTCAATACGATGACTTCTTCTGGAGAGCAAGATTGTGGGTAGATTCAGCTCGAAATGCAATGAAATTGACAATCTGAACGCAGGTGGATCATGCAAGTTAATTCAAATGAGATAATGTGCAAATGCTGGAAACCAACAGCCTGTGTTGCCTTCAATCACGCCTGTTTCCCCATTTTATTAGATCTGTACTATCCACATGTATTTGATGTGCCAGTGTCAGGGTACGGTCATTCATTGTTTGCTCTTCTGCAACTTTTGGGACTGCATTACACACCACACATTTAAAGAGCACACAAACACCCAAAAGTGAATCCTGGGAGCTGTAGATTATCTCTTACAGAACTACCATATGTTTTGCTCCATAAGACACACTTTTTTCTTCCTAAAAAGTAAGGGGAAATGTCTGTGTGTCTTATGGAGCGAATGTGTGGTCCCTGGAGCTGAATTGTCCAGGGGCAAAAAGCAGATAACGCTTTCTTTCTTTTTTGAAAGAGGGAAGTGAGTGTTGAAACAAAGCCACTGATCGTTTGCCAATCAGGGAGAGAGATAAGGGATGCTAGAGATAAAGGAGGCTGCCTGGAAGAGGGGAGGTAAAGACAGCAAACTTGCAAAGGGGGAAACAGGAAGACTAAAGCAATAAGGAGAGAAATTAGAAGAAAAGGAGGAGCAAAAAACTCCAGCTAAGGAAAAGACATTAAGGCAAACAAGAGGGAAGGGAGTGTGGAAAGGAAATAGCTGATTGGTGGGATCAGGAGAGAGATAAGGGGCGCTAGCGGAGGCTGCCTGGGAGGGGGGAGGTAAAAGCCCATGGATCCTCAGGATTTTTGCATTGGGTCACCCCAAATTCACCATCAGATCACATAGCATGTCCATGGCTACAGCCTGCACCAAAAAAAAATCATGCATCCACTGTTGCGTGGGGCTGCAGTGGTGCAAAAATGTGGTTACAAAGCACGGATCCACATGGATCCTCAGGATTTTTGCATTGGGTCACCCCAAATTCACCATCAGATCACATGTCTGTGGCCACAGCATGAACCACAAGAAACATACATCCAATGTTTCATTCAGAAATTTTTTTTTTTTGCTTGTTTCCCTCCTCTAAAAACTAGATGTGTCTTATGGTCATGTGCGTCTTATGGAGCGAAAAATACGGTACATATGCAGCACACTAAATAAACTAGAGTTCCCAGGCGGGAGAAGTA
Organism: Podarcis melisellensis; assembly: GCF_964234715.1. NCBI lineage: Eukaryota > Metazoa > Chordata > Lepidosauria > Squamata > Lacertidae > Podarcis > Podarcis melisellensis. Next base: position 13,146,586 of record NC_138540.1, read on the forward strand.
ATATGCTTTGAGAACATAAGACGAGCCTGTTGGATCAGGCCAGTGGCCCATCGAATCCAGCGTCCTGTTCTCACAGATGCCAACCAGGTGCCTGTAGGAAACTTGCAAGCAGGACCCAGGCACAACACAATAACTGGCATGCCGCAATGCATTATGGGATGACACCCCCCCAGCCGCCCCTGTAAGCAGGGCCGCTCTTCTATGGCAGGAAGGTGCTGAGTTGATTAATGGCCTTCATCTGCACATTAAAATATTCTGGGGCTGCCTTTGCACATTTTTATTGGGTACAGAAAAGCAGACTCAGCATTCCTCTCCCAGAAGAAGAATTAGGGGAACAACAACAACAATTTATTACTGATACTCCGTCCATCTGGCTGGGTTTCCCTAGCCACTCTAGGTGGCTCATAACAGAATATTAAAAACATGATAAAACATCAGATATTAAGAACTTCCCGAAACAAGGCTGCCTTCAGATGTCTTCTAAAAGTCAGGTAGTTGTTTATTTCCTTGACATCTGATGGGAGGACGTTCTGCAGGGAGGGCGGGTGCCACTACCGAGAAGGCCCTCTGCCTGGTTCCCTGTAGCCTCACTTCTCACAGGGAGGGAACCGCCAGAAGGCCCTCAGAGCTGGATCTCAGTGTCCGGGCTGGATGATGGGGGTGGAGACGCTCCTTCAGATATACTGGACCGAGGCCGTTTAGGGCTTTAAAGGTCAGCACCAACACTTTGAATTGTGCTTGGAAACATACTTTACCTACCCCCCTCCACAGAGCTACAATGCACAGAACCTTGAACAAACTATGGTTCCCAGGTGGGGGAAGGAATGTGATTTTAGAAGCTAAGAAGAGGCTGCTGGATCAGGCCACTTCCCCATCTAGTCCAGCATCCTGTTCTCAGTGTGGCCCAATGAGAAAGCCACAAGCAAGACCTGAGCACAAGAGTTGTCTCCCTTCCTGTGGGTCCAGCAACTGATATTCAGAAGCATTACTGCCTCTGACCATGTTAAGGTAAACACAAAGATAAAGGACCCCTGGATGGTTAAGTCCAGTCAAAAGGATACTATGAGGTTGTGGCACTCATCTCACTTTCAAGCCGAGGGAGCCGGCGTTTGTCCACAGACAGCTTTCCAGATCCTGTGGCCAGCAGGACTAAACTGCTTCTGGTGCAACAGGACACCGTGACAGAAGCCGGCGTGCATAGAAATGCTGTTTACCTTCCCGTCACAGCTGTACCTATTTATCTACTTGCACTGGTGTGCTTTCAAACTGCTCGGTTGGCATCAGAGCTGGGACAGAGCAACGGGAACTCACCCCATCGCGGGGATTCGACTTTCTGATGGGCAAGCCCAAGAGGCTCAATGGTTTATATCATATCGCCACCCATGGAGACCCAGCATAGCCATTGTGGCTAGTAGACATATTGTCCTCCAATAATTTGTCCAGTCCTCTTTTGTAGCCATCCACGTTGGTAGCCATCACGGCCTCTTGGGGGAGCAAGTTGCAATGGGTGAACAAGTCCCTCCACATATGGGACATGATCAGCCTGGCACCTGAATCTTATCTCAACCCTGGCAATGGAACAAAACCCTTCATCACGCCCAAAGGCAAACAGGCTAGCTTAGGGGCCACAGGCCAGGATGTATCACACAACACAGAGAGAGTTCTGTCCTCCTACAAAGGGGAACAGTTGGCTGGGGGGCCCTTAGGAGTAGGGCTGGGCGATATCCAGTTTTCAGCATTGTGATATATCACCCAGTTAAACATCACAATATACCAAAATACAGTGGTACCTTGGTTATTGCCTGTTGTCTTTGTCCAGCTGGACCATAAAGAAGACTGATCGCCGAAGAATTGATGTTTTGAATTATGGTGCTGGAGGAGACTCTTGAGAGTCCCATGGACTGCAAGAAGATCAAACCTCTCCATTCTGAAGGAAATCAGCCCTGAGTGCTCACTGGAAGGACAGATCCTGAAGCTGAGGCTCCAGTACTTTGGCCACCTCATGAGAAGAGAAGACTCCCTGGAAAAGACCCTGATGTTGGGAAAGATGGAGGGCACAAGGAGAAGGGGACGACAGAGGATGAGATGGTTGGACAGTGTTCTCGAAGCTACCAGCATGAGTTTGACCAAACTGTGGGAGGCAGTGGAAGGCAGGAGTGCCTGGCATGCTCGGGTCCATGGGGTCACGAAGAGTCGGACATGACTAAACAACAACAACAACCTTGGTTATTGAATTTAATCTGTTCCAGAAATCCGTTCGACTCCCAAAACCTTTCGAAAACCAAGGCGTGGCTTCTGATTGACTGCAGGAACTTCCTGCACTCAAGCGGAAGCCGTGTTGGATGTTTGGCTTCTGAAAAACATTCAAAAACCGGAACACTTATTTCCGGGTTTTTGGTGTTTGGAAGCCGATTTGTTCGACAACTAAGCCGTTTGAGGACCAAAGTACCACAGTATGTCTAAAATAAGGATGGAGCTCTGAAGAGGCAAATGCTGGCTTCATGGTTTTCCCCGCATCGTGATTTTTTGCCAGTGTCTGCTCTTATGATTTGCAGGAGGCAAGGGAGAGCTGAGCCAGGAGAGTTAACAAGGGCTGCAGGAATCAAGAGAAGCATTGGTTTCCCCCCACATTTGCATAGCATGCATGTCATGCTTCGCAATACATTGCCAGGCAATGTATTTACGGAATTACAGAAAAATTATGCAACTGCTTTCATGATATGGACTTCAAACCTGATTCACATCTGATGTCAGGGCTGGCCTTGACCAACATCATGACAATGGAGGTGGGAAACAATGATGGGGAACGGCACACAGAGTCCAACGTGGGGGGGGGGGCAGGGCAAGGCAGCAACCCTGGTTCTCTTCGAGCAGCAAAATGGGACACGCCAGCCCAGATCTGGAGGTTCCCCATCCCTCTCTAGGACAAGACGAGGAAGGCTGCATCCCTCTAGGACTTACTGTACTGCAACTCCCATCAGCCCTGCCCGTTGGTCGTGCTGGCTGGGTCTGATGGGAGTTGGAGTCCACCAAGTCCTGGAGGGCACCAGGTTGGGGAAGCCTGAGTTAAAGAATGGAAAATTAGTTTCGTATGCCTGGCTGGGCTCTGAAATGTTTGATGCTCACCCACTGTAGACCACACAGTACACTTCCAGTACAGTGTACTAATGCCAGTGTCCTGGAAGAAGCAAAGATCATCAGTGTCAAAGCAATAGTTCTTCAACATCAACTTCACTGGGCTGGTCATGTTGTGTCCTGATTATCGTCTTCCAAAGCAACTACTCTATTCCAAACTTAAAAATGAAAAGCGTTTTGTTGGTGGTCAACAAAAGAGGTTTAAAGACTGTCTCAAGGCAAATCTTAAAAAGTGTAGTATAAACGCCGACAACTGGGAAACACTGGCCTGCAAGTGCTCCAGTTGGAGAACAGCCTTTACCAAAGGTGTCATGGGCTTTGAAGACACTCGAACTCAGAGAAACGTGCTAAGAGGAAGGCACACTTGGCAAACCCTCACCGTTATCAACTCCTGCCCGGAAACCTATGTCCCCACTGTGGAAGGACGTGTGGATCCAGAACTGGCCTCCACAGTGACTTACGGACTCACTGTTAAAACTGTGTTTATGGAAGACAATCTTACTTGGCCAGTGGCGTAGCGTGGGGGGTGCAGGGGGGGCCGGCCGCACCGGCCGCAACATCTGGGGGGGCGCGCTCGCACTCGCAGCTCTCTGCCCCTACTAAAATCCACGGGTTAGGGGGCGCAAATTACTTGCCTTGCCCCAGGTGCTGACAACCCACGCTATGCCACTGTACTCGGCTGTGAGGGATCGCCAAAGAAGAAGACCACACAGGAGAACACAGTTCAGCCACTGGGCCAGGGGTGGGGAAATTTTGGTCATTTGAGTGTTGCTGAACTCCAACCAGGGTTGTCCCAAGTCATTTTGGCAGCTGAGGCTAACCACAGAATAGTGCCCACCCACCCCTGCCAGGGAAGAAGTGGTGAACGAAGATCTACATCAGGACCAAGGAGAGAATTAAGATCTAAATCAGTACCACGGAAAGAGTAAATAACTACATTGTGAGCTAGAGTGGGAGGAGACCAGTAGCCAAGAGACTGTTGTAGAGGCTGCATTGCGGGGGCAGATATCACCTCCAAGGATCATGTCTCAGCTGTCAGTGCCGCCACAGCAGCAGTGGGCATTCCTCAGTGGCCAAATTTTCTGCTTCTGTGGATCCTGCCGCCCGAGGCAGTCGCCTCACCTTGTCTCATGAGTGGGCCGGCCCTGACTCTCATAATCCCCGGGCATTGGCCATGCTAGCTGAGGCTGATGGGAGTTGTCGTTCAGCCACATCTGGGCGACCCAAGATTCCCCACACCTGCTCTGAACCATGAATTAATAAACCATGGCTAAGCATTCTGTGTGAACCAAGTCCTTAGCAGAAATCCATTAAGCCTTAACTATTAAGAATTCCAGAATCTCTGCCGTCTTGCTTTGCAAATTTAATCCGCACCAGTGGATCACCATGATTCTTTTCTCTCTCTCTCTTTTTAGTATATCATGCAAGACTGATATGTGCCCAACACAAGATCTCCTGATAGATCTCTGGCGGATTTTGCTATCGGTTTCTGACTCCCACTCGTTTTAACAGCTACAGGAAAATGACTTTTCCCACCTCAATTAGGCTGCTGAGATGAAGACAGCCCACCAGGAGGGGGGCTGTGTCTGAAAGGATTGCAAGTTCAGTACTGAAAATAAATCCCTATGCTCTGAGTGTGCTCAGAAGCACTCTGATTTGTTTATTTTTAAAAAATTAATAGTACAGTGGTACTATTACATACACTTCAGGGTACAGACTCCACTAACCCAGAAATAGTACCTCGGGTTAAGAACTTTGCTTCAGGATGAGAACAGAAATCGCGCAGCAGCGGCACGGCAGCAGCAGGAGGCTCCATTAGTTAAAGTGGTGTTTCAGGTTAAGAACAGTTTCAGGTTAAGAACGGACCTCCGGAACGAATTACGTACTTAACTCAAGGTACCACTGTATGTCTTTTGCACCCAGCTCCGGTTGTTAGGTTTTGGGGGTCCCAATATAAACTAGGGTAGATCTGACAAGCCTGAAATTGTACCGTTCCTGACCTAAGGAATCCCCATTGACATTTCTTCTTGAATTTCAAATATCCCTTGTGGCAAAACATTGGGAACAATAATTTTGAATGGTGCATCTTAGTTTTTTAAAAATATATTTTTAAATCCTAGTAAGATTCATGCCTAGGTCCAAAGTGTGGGATTCCCTGATGCCTTTCATTTTATAGTTTGGACAATTTCGTACCGCTTAATGACAGCTGTCTCTATGTACAGGACACTCAGTGAAACAAACAAACAAAATGAGTTAAAACTCTCACATCAACATTCAACTAAAAAGCCGTATTAGAAGGAGAATATTGCATTTTTAAGTACTCACCCCTAATATTTTATTTTGTGCAGAGAAAAGTCAACATTTAAAGAAGTGTACTGAGCTGACGATATTTATGATTGGTTTCAACTGGATGTGTGTGTGCATGTAATCTTCTGGATTTTGAAATGTATGGGAGTTAATGAGCAAATTTTTACTCCTTATAGCCCCCTTTTCCTCCAGCCCCCACCCAAAAAGAATCCAACAAGCCCCCCCCCCAAGTCTCATCACAAAGATGCAATCATATTTCTAATCAAACCATCTCAACTGGAGATTCTGTGATGAAAGGACTCTTAAACAGAAGAGGCAAGACTCTCTATACGTATAACAGCCACTTCATGTCCGTATCATTAAAAAAGGGGGGCATCTTTTAAAGATGGGGTCGCTAATACTTCCCTCCTCTGAAACTGACCTATTGCCACTTTTACAAGTTCCCGTCTGCAGCATGAAACATTTCATAAACACACACATTTTACTCTCTTTCAAACTGCAGCCGCGCTCAATCTAGGAAACCTTTTTGGCACAAACTCCAGAGATCCAGAATTATCCCTTGGAGACAAATTGGCTCAGGTGAGCAGAAAATGGGGAGGGAGAGAGAGAGAGAGAGAGAGAGAGAGAGAGAGAGAGAGAGAGAGAGAGAGAGAGAGAGAGAGAGAGAGAAGAAATAGACCCCCCCTCGCTATGCAAAAGCTCTGAAATGTGTCTTTGTCTCAGTTCTCCAAGGAAATGGGGTGTCCCTGTTCAAGGGGGGGGTGGAGCTATTCCAAAAGAGAGAGACTGGATCTTTGCTAAATCATTTTATTTGACTTGAAAAGTGTCCAGGGTTGGGGATTTGTGGGTGAAGGCGTTTGGCCACGATCCAGGGAGGGAGGAAGGCAACTTCCACCTCGTGCCTTAATTGCTTTATGAAATTATGGGTTGGTAAAGGATCCTAGATAAGCAGCCTGTAACCCTGAATTTAAGACTACTATTGGTAACGAGGATCTTAATCCCCACCAACTCCCGAGGCTTCCCATCTAAAGCAAACCTCAGCAAGTTACTTCATATGTCAAGATTTGTTCACCGTCTGTCGTTTTTAAAAAAATACACACACGTCCCAGGGAACCGCACAACAACAAGAAGTGTGTGTTAAAACCTCGTTCACATCCCACACAACATATACGTATGCGCAGTTTGAAGCCAACATAGAAAAAGTCGAATTTAAATTAAATGAAAACTGGAGCGACTCAAGAGCAAACTGATATGTACAAGGATCTAGGCTGCTAGAATTATAGCGTGCAAATGGGAAGCTGGAGACTTGCTCTGCCTCCGGGGGGCTGTTAGTTCCTACTCAGAGTAGACCCACTGAACTCCATCAAGATGACGAACTTGAGTCCATTCATGGGTCTGCTCCAAGTGCAACTTGGTGGGCTTAGGATCTGTTGGACCTAAGGCAGCGATGCCCATTAATTTCTGTCTACTCTGAGTAGGGCTAGCATCTGCACCATTCACATGCCCTTGATACACATCCTAGCGTGGATTGGGAGCGGGGAGGGGGGAAATTGATAAGGATAAATAGGTTATATATATATATATAACCTCACTTCCATGGTACCTTCTGGATTTCTCATTCTCAAAAAGCCCCAAATCTCCTATCATCTATATCTATCTATCTATCTATCTATCTATCTATCTATCTATCTATCTATCTATCATCTATCTATCTATCTATCTATCTATCTCATCAAAGCGATTTATTTCATAAAATTTGTATACCGCTTGCTCGCTTTAAAAATCCCCAACGACTCCTCACATGTCTAAAATGACCACCTTATGGGGAGATAATCCGAAAATTCTTTAATATTCTATGCCAGAACCCTCACCTTTTTAAGAATAAAGAACCCAAGGACAGCTTAACAAATGCATCCACCCACCAAATATTTCCTCTGTTCAAAAATAAAAAAAATCTTTTGCTCGGAGGGAAGTCTGGGGACATAAAGAGTTCCCAGCACGCGCCAGGCTGCCGCGCAGATGCCGCGGTAGATGCGCGCGTGCGGAGCTTACCTGCTTGCTGCTAAGCCAGCGCTGGGAGGCAGCTCGGCTGGTCCAAGGCGGCGCTGCTTTCTCCTGAATCCCGAAGTGCTGAACAGGAGGGAGAGGGGAAATAGAGGGGAGGGGAGAGAGGGGTTGGGCTTAGGAATATCCCCCCCCCTTCTAAAAAAAAGTGAGGTGCGGGGTTTTTTTCAAGAGCAGGGGGAAAACTGGGAGGACTTTTTCTAAAGCTCCCAGACTTAGAAAGAAACAGTGTTTGAAAAGGAGCATGCTTTGCTGGGGAGAGGGGTGTGGTGTGTGTGTGTGTGTGTGTGTGTGTGTACGATTAGGAGGGGGAGTGATGGATTTCTATGAATTGCAAAGAGGGAAAGGCGCGCTCCCGTCGCCAGGCGCGCGCGCCCCCGGAGCAGTGCCGGGGAGTTGCTGCTCGGTCTAGAGACAAATGCACACTCACACAAAGGAGACAAAGGGAACTGGTACCCAGTAGCCTAGATGTTTTAAAAAGGCGACAGTCCAGCAATTATATGTAATATTCTCTCTCCCAGGGAGGTTAAGGGGGTGGGGGAGATTGGCTTGCTGTGGGGCGGGAGAGAGAGGGGTGGGTCTAGCCTGGCGCTCCTTTCCCTCTGGGTGGTGGTAGGGGGTCGTTTTCTCTCCCCCTCTTCACCTCCATCATCTTCATCCCGCCTTCCTCCTAGAGGATTGTGGGAAACTCCCAAAGGGTAAATTGATGCCTTTGAGGAGTGGAGAGGGGTAATGACAGCGAGACCCAGAGGGTCCTGCTGAGCTGGTTAAAACGATTCTCTCTCCTGTTTCCACGCACACTCTTCTACCTCTGCCCAGGAGAATAGAGGGGAGGGGTCTCCACCTGGGTCTCCCGCCTCTAGATCGACTTTATTCATTGTGAAAACTCATGACACCCTTGCTACCAGTTATGTGCTTCGGGGGTTTTTTCCTTCGCTGTTCCGTGGTTTTCCAGCTTTGCTAAATCCATTCTAAAACCGCTTAGCCTTAAAAAAAATAAAGTAAAAACTAAGTGAGGTGCAATATGTAGCAAAAAGAAAATATAAATGGTGTTTGCTTTTCCCTATTCAGCTTTACGACCCCCCCACTTTTGTTATAACTAACAATTACCCCCCCCCGCAAAAATATAATACTTCTAAACTGCTCCACATTAAAAGTATATAGATTAATCAATATACTGTGTACGATATACTGACACCTGCTATGACAACGCTGATACCAGCTGTGCGTTTTAAATTCGTTGTTTATATTCGCTGTTTTGTGCAACTGAAATCTGCGGGTGACGAGCAGCTGTTAAAAGCAGAGGTGCAGGCGAAGGGAAGAAACGTTGGCAACCTTTCTCCGTTCAAAACCATTGCAAGCTAGATTACTTATCTGCCTTGGTTTGCACCATGAGCAGCAGAGGGTCGTAGCCATGGGCCGCCCCCCTAAATAAATAAAAATTATTAAAAATACGTAGCAAAGTGAGGTTCTGCACCCCCCAAAAAAGCCTGCCCGCCTAACAAAAGGCCTGCCCCCCCAAAAAAATCCTGACTATGCCGATATTCTCGGAGCCCGTCATCAGAAATGGACATGACTTACTTAGGCCCGTTAAACTCAAAAGGTGTACTCTGAGTAGGAAATGGAGACCACCCAGGGTATGGTATCTGGATGCAAACTGGAGCACCCTAAGAATCTCTTTTCTAGTCGAACCGAAAGTTGCTACTAGTCCTCAAGGCTAATTTAGGTCCATTGATTTCAATGCGCCTACTCTGAGTAGGACTTAAGTTGGATGCCACCTGTTAGATAGTGGGTAGACATAGCAGACGACGCAGCGATTTCTACAAAGCCGCTCTTTATTTGTAAGCTGGAACAGCACTGAACTGAAGGGTTCAGCCAGCCTGCTTATATAGAGCTCCAGTACAACGTAACTGTAACATTTTTCTAAAACTATCCAATCACTGAACATCACTTTCGATCCCTTATTTGCATAACTATCTACAGTATCCCCCTGCTGGCCCAGGGTGAGAACTTCAGTACATAACAACACCCATCCAGAATCGTCTCTCTCCCCTTCCTCACCCCAAATATCCAGGGGGTGTGCAAGCGAGTGAGTGAGACAGTGAGATTCATCTGCAAAATTCTTCGGCTCAGGTTTTTTTCTAAAGGCATAGGAGCAGGGCAGGGGGGAGAAGTTGGCAACCTTTAATCCATGAGCAATTGAGAGGGGGACGAGGAGAGTTAAAATAATAAAATAAAATAAAATAAAATAAAATAAAATAAAATAAAATAAAATAAAATAGCCCCACTGTTGGAGAGGTGCGCTTAAGTCTCCGCTGGACAGACGGCGCGCCAACGCCATGGAGATGGGCGGCGCGCACGGGTGCCAAAGCACCCCGGCGCTAAGACCTGCGAGGCGAAGAGAGGAGCGCGGCGAGGACGTCAGGCGGCCGCGTCGTTGGGTCGGCAGCTCCTCCTCCGGCTGCTCCGCCGTCATCAGCCTTCCCGGCGGGGCGGAGGCGCCGTTGTTCCCTGCCGCCGCGAGCCTGGGGTCGGGCGAGAGGGATCTGCGCTGCGCCCCGGAGAGAGGTACGGTGGAACCGGTGGAGAGGCGTTTCGGGGTGCGCTCGTTGCGCACAGGGTGCGCGCGGCTTAGCGGCCCGATCCGGAAGCTCTTTACTCTGGAGTAAACCCAAAGGGTCTCCAGCGAGAGGCTGGATCCCTAGCAGATGCCTGCCTTGCGTTTTGCAGGGGTTGAAGGTGCTTTTGGGGGGTGCTTTAATGGTGCGTTTCGATCAGGCATGTTTACGCAGAGAGAAACCCCACTGGACTTACTCCCGTGTACGCCCACCGGATTCAACGGGTCTCCGTTCCAGGTATAAGAAGATCCATAGGAACCAACTCCTAGGGGCCACGGTCCTTTTGGCCCCCCTAAAATATTTGAGGGGGCTGGCTGGGACCCCTCCAAAGCTGATGGGCATTGTCATTCAAATTGTGTATGCCCGCCACGTCTGGTGATTGATTATGCAGGGCGGGTCTTACTCGAGCTCCCCCATATTTTATTCAAATTGGCACCCCTGAAAGGCAACCCTATTTATGGAGGCGCAAAGCATGGGCTGGGGGGGGGCAAGGCAAAGCAGCTGGAGGGCACCAGTCTCAATAGGTTACTTATGAGTAATCTCCCTAAGATGATGATGATTAGAATTTATATACCGCCCTATACCCAGGGGTTGCAGGGTGGTTCTCAAAATAAAATCAAGATATGAAATCACAAAATACATAATAAAAATAAAAACAACCACCCAATACCCCCCCCAATTTACATTGGGGTGCATCCAATTTAAGTTATGCTCAGAGTAGACCCATTGAAATGAATGGACATCAGTTATACCTATCTACTGTGACTAGGACTAGCATTGCATGCGACCCCACCTCCTTTAAAAAGAAAGTTACTAGTTCTCATGGCTAATTTAAGACTGGGTCTGCTCTGAGTAATACTTAGTTTAATACAATCCAGAATCTTCTCCCTCCCCCTCCCCAAATCTCCATGCTATCCGTCTTTCAGGTACCGAGACTCCCTTTGTAACCATCTTTAAAAAGTTGCTGCCGTGATGACCACTTTAACCCGACAGGATCTCAACTTCGGACAAGGTACTGGCACGGTTTTTCTCTAAATTTTTCAGAACAGAAACCTATTTTGACTCCCAGCTCTATTAAAAATCAAGGGGAGGGGAAGCCATGGATCAGGGCTATGCAACAGACCTGCATCCATCTCCCAGTGACCAACCTTCAGCAGTAGTTTCGGCAACTGTACCAAAACGGTTTTTAAACAGACACCACCCACTTCGTTTTTTATTTAATAATTTTATTTAATAATTATATTTTGTCTGTCTGAGGACAGTATAAAACCACAAAAGTACATGATATAATAGCAAACAAAACAATAACCCTCCACCGTCGTTAAATCCGTACCCTTCCCTTCCAGTTGTAGCTGATGTCCTTTCTGAGTTCCTGGAAGTAGCCATTCACCTTATCCTTTATGTCCGAGAAGTCTACCCCACGGGGATCTTTCAGAAAAGGAAAAAATACAATGTACCTGTCCAGGTGAGTGATGTGACTGTCTTTTGGGTGCACCACACAAACAGATCTTTTTAGGTTGGCCAGTGGCTTGCGTGGATGTGAAGTTACAAAATGTGCATTGTCTCGTTTTACTGTCATCTCATCCACAATTGTTATTAAACTGCTCATGTTAAACAGGTTGTTAAATACTTTGCTAAAATCTTTTTTTAAAAAAATACTTTTCAGGTTCATACCTTTCATTAATTTTACAATCATTTTAACATTTGACTTCCTTCCCCCTCTTTCTGCGGTTCCTTAATTTTTAATATCTTCTGCATATCCAAATTCATTTAATTTGCTCATTTATTTATCTACTTTGAAGCTATACACTTATGAAACTGCAGGTTATTACAGTAATCCTGCCAATGTTTTTATCCTTGTGCAATTTATCTGTAAATATTCAATAAACCATTTCTATTCTTTTATACAAAGTTTTTTATCTTGATTTCTTATTCTTCCAGTAAGTTTCGCCATTTCTGCATATTCCATAAGTTTTTGTATCCATTCTGCCTAATGCTTTGCTGAAGTTAAATTATGTCAACCGCATTCCCCCAATCCACTAATTTGTAACATTTCTTTTAAAAATCAGTCTGGCGGGATTTCCGCCCCACCCTGACAAATCTATGCATATTTATATGCAACTTGAGATATTTGTTTGAACAGATGTCCTGCCACCCAGAACTGAATCAGTACATCCAAGATACTCTCCATTGCATCAAACCTTTGCTGGAGAAGGTAAGTTTTTGACGGTCAGCACAAGATCAGGGAATTACTGGAACTCGGTGTTTCATTTTATTCAGCCCCAAGACGTTTTGGTGATGGTAGGTATAATAATATTGGACCAATGTAACTGGGTATGGGTGTATGCAGGCTTTGGTGATGCACAGAGCTCTTCCGCAAACAGACTCGAAGTAAGAAAAAAACAAGTTCTTGTGCTCTGTTGCTTTTCAGAATGACGTGGAAAAAGTGGTGGTGGTCATTCTGGACAAGGAGCACCATCCTGTGGAGAGATTTGTCTTTGAAATCACACAGCCACCCCTGCTGTCTATCAGGTGAGGCCTTCCTGCCCCCAAAAGGCTGTACCAAACTTTGCAGAGGCAGTGTGGTGTAGTGAGTAGAGCTTTGTGGCTGGGTGGTGATTTGAACCTGGATCTCCCCGGTGCTGATCCAATGCTCTAACCACTGCAGCATGTTGTCTCTCATCACATGCCTGTATTGAACTAACCACACACTCTTCTAACATCCTGGTTGTGGACAAAGCACCTAAAGGAAAACCTGAATGAAGCAATCTTATTAATCTGGCTTTCAGAACACTGGTAACTCCCATTCCCATTGGCCATGTTGGAAGAAGCTGAGGGGGCTTTTGAACCGAACAATGGTCTCCCCACTCTTGCCTTTACTGCCCCTGGCTGCCCCCATCACATCTCTGCTTCCTCTTAATGTAGAGATGGGGCAGCTGTGGCCTTCTAGTTATTGCTGAACTCCAGCTCCCACCTTTGGCCATGTTGGCGGAAGCTGTTGAGAGCTTCAGTCCAGCAACGTCATTGACTTAAGAATCACCACTGTAGAGTTGTTTTCAGAGTGGAGACTTCCCCACTCTGGGGGGCAGCACATTTGGAAACTTAAGGTGCTGTTACGCACATTTCACCTTCTCTCCCAATAGGCAAAACACCTACATCTCCTAAAACCAAAACACAGAACAACAACAACAAAAAAAACCCCAAACAAATCAGGCAGTGCTGCTCTGGAAAAAACACACCAAAAAACCTGTCTTAAAAAGAATCTTCCCCCAAAGACTCCCTCCCCAAAGGGGGGGGGGCTGAATGGCTGGTGCCAAGGTTGTGTGTGTTTCTAACAGTTTTGAGAATCCCACAAGAGTTATTTTGAGGTCCCCAGCTTTTTTCAGATTCCCTGTGGTTTAGTTAATCAAAATACTGTATTTTTCACTCCATAAGATGCACCTGACCATAAGACGGAACTAGTTTTTAGAGGAGTAAAACAAGAAAAAAAAAATATTCTGAACGAAACAGTAGATGTATGATTTTTGTGGTTCATGCTGTGGCCACAGACATGATATGTGATTTGATGGTGAGTCTGGGGTAGCCCAATGCAAAAATCCTGAGAATCCATGTGGATCCGTGCTTTGTAACCACGTTTTTGTGCAATTGCGGCCCGACGAAACAGTGGATGTGTGATTTTTTGGGTGCAGGCTGTAGCCATGGACATGCGATGTGATCTGATGGTGATTTGGGGTGACCCAATGCAAAAATCCTGAGGATCCATGGGCTTTTACCTCCCCACTCCCAGGCAGCCTCCTTTATTGCATCCCTTATCTCCCTCCCGATCGCTTGCCGATCAGCTGCTTCCTTTCAACACCCAGTTCCCTCTTGTGTGACAGTGTCTTTTCCTTAGCTGGAGCAGTTTTTAGTTCCTCCTTTTCTTCTAATTTCTCTCCTCATTGTTTGTTGTAGTATTCCTGTCTCCTCTCCTTGCAAGTTCACTGTCTTTACCTCCCCCCCCTCCCAGGCAGCCTCCTTTATCACTAGTGTCCCTTATCTCCCACCCGATCACTTGCCAATCATCTGCTCAGCAGCTTTGTTTCAACACCCCCTTCTCTCTTTCTTAAAAAAAAAAAAAACATGATCTGCTTTTTGCCCCTGGGCAATTCGGTTCCAGGGACCACGCATTCGCTCCATAAGGTGAACAGACATTCCCCCTAACTTTTTAGGAGGAAAAAAGTGCGTCTTATGGAACGAAAAATACGGTGCCGTATTTTTCGCTCTATAGGACGCACTTTTTCCCCTCCAAAAATTAAGGGGAAATCTGTGTGCGTCTTAAGGAGTGAATGCAGGCTCCTTGGCTTCAGCGATAGCAACGCGAAGCCTCCGAAGCGCAGAGGGAGTGCTCCTTCCGCGCTCCGGAGGCTTCGCGTTGCTTTCGCTGAAGCCTGGAGAGCGAGAGGGGTCGGTGCGCACCAACCCCCCTAAGCTCTCCAGGCTTCAGGGATAGCCACCTGAAGCCTTTGGAGCGCAGCAGGAACTCGCGTTGCGCTCTGAAGGCTTCGGGTTCCTTTTGCTGAAGCCGGGAGAGCAAGACTCTCCTGGCTTCAGCAGAGAGGGAGAGCTGGGCAGCGCCCCTTCAGCAAAGCGGGAGGAGAAATGGAAGGGGCTCCATTTCTCCTGCCGCTTCGCTGAAGGGGTGCCGAGCAGAGAGGGGGAGAATTTCCCCCCCCCCCTGTTCTCCCCCTCCTATGGTCCGGTGCGTCCTATAGAGTGAAAAATACGGTACCTTTTTTATCTATATAAATACATTTCCACCATGTGATTGAGTTCTGCGCCCCCTTCCTTCCCCAGCTCCGACTCCCTCCTGAACCACGTGGAACAGCTTCTGCGTGCCTTCATTTTGAAAATTAGTGTCTGCGATGCAGTTCTGAACAACAACCCTCCAGGTAGGCCAGCCAACCATGCTTGTCTTCCAAGTTAGCTTGTTTAGATTTTTTGAGCCTGTTTTCCTCCTCCTCAAATACAAGACACAAACCATAGGCATGATTTAAATTCCATAAAACCAGCTGGTGTTGTTTTCTTTCTTTCTTGTTACTTACCTACCCTGCAAGCTGTCTCAACCGTTGGCTGGAGCTGCTGTGATGTCACAGCCATTCAAAGCCAAACGATCTTGGGATGGTGAAATATTTTGCTAGATGAATATTTATTAGAACTAAGCAGTCTAACTAACTAACTAAGCAGAACTAAGAAAGGCTGATTGCTGAAGAATTGATGCTTTTGAATTATGGTGCTGGAGGAGACTCTTGAGAGGCCCATGGATTGCAAGAAGATCAAACCTCTCCATTCTGAAGGAACTCAGCCCTGAGTGCTCACTGGAAGGACAGATCCTGAAGCTGAGGCTCCAATACTTTGGCCACCTCATGAGAAGAGAAGACTCCCTGGAAAAGACCCTGATGTTGGGAAAGATGGAGGGCACAAGGAGAAGGGGACGAGAGAGGATGAGATGGTTGGACAGGGTTCTCGAAGCTGCAAACATGAGTTTGACCAAACTGCGGGAGGCAGTGGAAGACAGGAGTGCCTGGCGTGCTCTGGTCCAGGCAGTCACGAAGAGTCGGACATGACTAAACAACTAAACAACAACAACAACAAAGCAGTCTGAACATTCTGGTGTGTGCTACCCCACATTAAACTTTCCTTTTAAAGCAGAGAGATCAAGAAAAGAAAATGCCCAGTATCTCCCAGCAATCTTGTACCAACCCAGAAATTACCCTCAGGTTTTGCTCTTTAAAGCCATCAAACAAATCTCTTTTGCATCACACAAAGAAGCAGATGTTCTTCTACTGCAGAACCTATTCACCATATTTTTCACTCTATAAGACGCACCAGACCATAAGACGAACCTAGTTTTTAGAGGAGGAAAACAAGAAAAAATATATTCTGAATTTCAGAAGCCAGAACAGCAAGAGGGATCGCTGCGCAGCAAAGCAGTGATCCCTCTTGTTGTTCTGGCTTCTGGGATAGATGCACAGCCTGCATTCGCTCCATAAGACGCACACACATTTCCCCTTACTTTTTAGGAGGGGAAAAGTGAGTCTTATAGAGCAGAAAATACAGTAATTCCTTAAGGACTAGAACGTTATAGCTTGTTTCCTCCAGTGTGTGCTGAGATAGTCATTATCCCTGAACCCAATTTTAATTTCCATTTTTTTAAAAAAAACCTCCAACCTGATCATATCTATCACCTTTCTGTACTATGATCCCCACTTTAATTGGGGGTATACATTCTCCCTCCTTCAACCAATATGCCAGTCCCTCAAATTGCTTAGAACCTATGGTTCTCTGAAGGAGGGAGAGAAAGAAAGAGAATAATTTGGAGATTGCCTAGCAATCGTGCACAATGCTCCCTCACTAATTATGATTTAGTGCAGCAGGACAGCTGCTCCTGTAGTTTCTTTCTCCCCTCTCTTCCCAGCTTTTCACGCTCCCACCATAGAACTGGGGAAAAAGCAGCCCCTTAGTACAGACCGACGGCTAACACTGAGCTGGCTGAGTTTCCACCCACAGCTCACAGGGTATAGGCACAGCTTTCAGCATTGCTCTGTTGGCGTCCCAGGACCGTGGGCCTGCTGTAGCCTTGGAGGATGGAGCAAGCTTGTGGTGTTCTCCTGCTCCGGAGGGTAGGACTCGAACCCATGGCTTCTAGTTACCAGAAAGGAGATTCTCGCTAAACACCAGAAAGAACTTTCTGGCTGTCGGAGCTGGTGGGCTCTCTTTCCTGGGAGGTTTTTAAGCAGAGGTTGGATAGCCATCTGCCATGGATGCTTTAGTTGAGATTCCTGCATTTCAGGGGGTTGGACTAGATGACCCTTGGGGTCCCTTCCAATTCTATGATTCCCCAGACTTCTAAAGAGAAACCCCTGCCTTTCCTTCCCTTCCTTCTGGCTTCTTAAAATTCCACCCCATCTTTCTTTTCTTTCTCTTTCTTTCTTTCTTTCTTTCTTTCTTTCTTTCTTTCTTTCTTTCTCTCTCTCTCTCTCTCTCTCTCTCTCTCTCTCTCTCTCTCTCTCTCTCCCTCCCTCTCTCTCTCTCTCTGTCAGGGGTTCAGGAGCAGAGGGACAGGGAAGGGAGGAATTAGAGACCGAGGGAGAGGAATCCGAGGGAGAAGTCAGCGATGATAGCCGTCCGAGGTCTCTAAGTCTCTCCAGCGAATCAGAGGATTCACAGAAAGGGGCTCCCGTGATCAGAGCAAGGGGGTTGCCAAGGGGAACACCCCAGGAGGGAGGGGCCAGAGAGGGCTCAGAGAGCAGCAGCTGGAAATCGGGACCAGCTTCCCCACCGGAGAGCAGTAGGGGGGAGGAGCCCCAGGCATCGGGAGCAGGCAGCTCTCCGTCAGCGGAAGGACAGGAGTCAGGGTTAGCCACGCCTGCATCAGAGAGCGAGGAAACGGTCAAAAGGAAGGTCAGGGGCAGCGCGCGCGCGCCAAGTTCAAATGTACAAGAGGGTGGCGCCATAAGCAGCCCGGAGAGGGAGCCGGGTCCCAAAGCCCGCCGAAGAGAGGGGGAGGAGTCCGAGGGGTCCGCATCCGAAGCGTCCAGGAAGGAAGGCACCCAGGGGGGTAGTAGGACCCAGAGGCGGAAGGAGAAACGCAGAAGGTGGAGTAAGGCTAGAGTGTTGAACTGGTGTACAGGGGGCGGAGACTCAGATGAGGCTTCGCTGGTCTAGGGTCTAGACGTAGAGATGCACGCTAGGGTTTGAAAATGGGAACTAAACTTCAATAAAGACTTTGTACAGTTCCGCTGGCTAGCGTTGGTCTTCTGTGAGCTGGGACCTGGAGGCAGTCTCTGACACTCTCCCTCTCTCTCTCCCCCTCTCTTTCTTTCTTTCTCTCTCTCTCTCTCTCTCTCTTTCTCTCTTCCTCCGTCCCTCTTTCTTTCTTTCTTTCTTTCTTTCTTTCTTTCTTTCTTTCTTTCTTTCTTTCTTTCTTTCTCTCTCTCTCTCTCTCTCTCTCTCTCTCTCTCTTTCTCTCTCTCTCTCCCCCTCCCTCTTTCTCTATCTCCCTCGCTTTCTGTCTCTCTCCCCTCCTCCCTCCCTCCCTCTCTCCCTCCCTCCCTCCCTCCCTCCCTCCCTCCCTCCTGGATTCTAAAGCGACATTCCCATCTCTCCTCCTTTTCTAAAGATTCCATCCCACCACCCCCTCTTCCCTTTCTTTCAGGCTGTACTTTTACCGTCTTGGTGCACACCCGAGAAGCTGCCACTCGCAACATGGAGAAGATCCAAGTGATCAGGGTAGGAGGCGATAGAAATCGCGAGTTCTGCAACAGGTGCCATGAATCACGAGAGCCTCTCTCTTCTGCCAGGAAGCTTCTTGGAACTCCTGAATGGCTCAGATATATTTGGCGAGTCTTCCCGTCATTTAAATCTGTGATGGGGGACCCTGCGCAGCTTTCTGTTTTTATTTATTTTTATTTTTATAATAAATCTTTATTGCATTGTTTTTTTAAGTTACAAAACAAAAGAATAAATTAATTGTTTCATCCAAATATATGAAAAGAAAAAGAAAAAATGCAAAAGAAAAGAAAGAACTGAGAGGTTTCTTATTAATTCCGTCATTTTGGGCAGCTTTTTGGCTGTTGTTGGACTCCAGTTCCCATAACCACCGGCCAGCATGGCCAGTGGTCAGGGATGATGGGAGTTGGGAGCCCCTTCCTCATTACAGTGGTGCCTCGCAAGACGAAAAGAATCCATTCCGCGAGTCTCTTCGTCTTGCGGCTTTTTCGTGTTGCGAAGCAAGCCCATTAGCGGCTTAGCGCTATTAGCGGCTTAGCGGATCAGCTGTTAAGCGGCTTAGCAGCTTAGCGGATCAGCTGTTAAGCGGCTTAGCAGCTTAGCGGATCAGCTGTTAAGCGGCTTAGCGGATCAGCTGATAAGCGGCTTAGCGGCTTGAGAAAAAGGGGGGGGGAAGAAAAAAACCCCACAGGAACTCGCAAGACATTTTCGTCTTGCGAAGCAAGCTCATAGGAAATTTGTTTTGCGAAGCACCTCCAAAATGGAAAACCCTTTCGTCTAGCGGGTTTTCCGTCTTGCGAGGCATTCGTCTTGCGGGGCACCACTGTATCTGATTTTTAGAAGACATCTGAAGGCAGCCCTGCTTAGGGAAGTTTTTAATGTCTGTTTGATCGCTTTTTAATTATTATTATCATTAATTCTGTTGGGAGCCGCCCAGAGTGGCTGGGGAAACCCAGCCAGATGAGTGGGGTATAAATAATAAATTTATTATTATTATTATTATTATTATTATTATTATTATTATTATTATTACTCACTAGTTATTAGCTAAATAGTTTCGGTTCCAGCTCCTTTTAAGGTCCCACCAGCATCCTTCAATACCACTTTAGAAAGCCGTACCTCTTCCCAAAGAATTCTAGGAGCTGTAGTTTGCAGGTCTCTATGTTTCTGTCCTGACGAGGCCTTTTTTTGTTAACCGTTTTGAGGTTTTTCTCTACATTCTTGTGGTATATAAATTTAGTGAAGAGAAATGAAAATATGAATTAAACAAATAAAGTGAATTATTTGCATCTTTAACCCAAGGATTTCCCCTGGATTCTCGCCGATGAGCAAGATGTCCACATGCGTGACCCTCGACTGATCCCGCTGAAGACCATGACGTCGGACCTTTTAAAGGCAAGCTCAGCAGGGTGCTCTTTCTTAAAATTAAATTTCTCTGAAGAGCAATTCCTTTTCCCCCTCTGGGACTGTCAGGCTCCTAGATCTGCCAACAAGGCCCACCAGACTAGCTGGTGCAGTTAAGTTGTGTTAATTAAGCTGTGTCAGCAATTGGGCATAGTACATAAAGAGCAGCGTGTACCTCTCTCAGTACCCTGGTGAATGGGTCATAAAGGTAAAGGGACCCCTGACCATTAGGTCCAGTCATGGCCGACTCTGGGGTTGCAGCGCTCATCTTGCTTATTGGCCAAGGGAGCCGGCGTACAGCTTCCGGCTCATGTGGCCAGCATGACTAAGCCGCTTCTGGCAAACCAGAGCAGCGCACGGAAATGCCGTTTACCTTCCCACCGGAGTGGTACCTATTTATCTACTTGCACTTTGACGTGCTTTTGAACTGCTAGGTTGGCAGGAGCAGGGACCGAGCAACGGGAGCTCACCCCGCCGCGGGGATTGGAACCGCCGACCTTCTGATTGGCAAGTCCTAGGCTCTGTGGTTTAACCCACAGCGCCACCTGCGTCCCAGCCCTTAGTTTAGTCAATCTTAAATATATATATTATATAAAATATATAAAATTAAATATACAAAAATTTAGATATAAAAATTTAATGAAAGTGCTTTAGAGAGAGTGAGTTTTATTATTACACCCCTATCTCATCTTCTCCTCCAAGGAATTCAAGGTGGCATTTATGGCTCCTCCCACCCTGTTTTACCCTCACAACAATCCTGTGAGAGAGGCCTAGAGGCAGGGAATGGCCCAAGGACACATTTGGCTGAGTGGACAGTCGAACCCTGGTCTCTTCCAGGCCCTCATCCACGATCCTAACCACTATGCAACACTGCCTTCTGTTTAAAAGCTTTTCTTGTCTACCTCCATTTACAGATGCAGCTCTACGTGGAAGAGAGAGCCCAAAAAGGGACCTGACTCCCAACACTTTCTCACCGTACCTTGGGACCTCAAATGCTCTCCAGGCGCAAGGCACCTCTGAGCTGTCGCTCGCTCTGCTGCTGTTAACACTGGTGCTAAAAACATGGTGGTCATCAGCGACTTGGCACACTCTGCCAACCATTCTTCCACAAAATGTGTGCGAGCAAGTTGGGTTTTTTAAAAGCGTTCTTTCTCTTATGTAAGGAGAGAATAGATCCCGGAGGAGCAAAATTTTACCTTCTCCAGCAGGTTTTGTGTGCCTGTGTGTGCACTCAGCAAGCTTCCAGACCTGAGTGAGGCCTGCCTTTCCAATTTATTGTGCAGAAAGGGGGGGGGCTACGTTTGGAGCTTTGAGAAGGGGTTGTGTGTGACTCTGTGTTGTCGTTTGTTTGGGAGCCCGTATGTGTGATTTCTGAAGGTGTCCAGAGTGGACCTCTTGTGACTGTCCACTGTGAGATATATATTTTTCTGTTGATCAATAAATAGGAAGCACTTACGTTGTTTGCCAGCTTCTTGTGGGACTCCTGCAACGAGACTTGAAGTGGGGTACCCAAAAACAACAACAGCTTGACCCCGGGGCTGGGGGGAAACTTTGACCCTCTAGATGTTGCTGGACTCCATCTCCCAACATCCCCTCCTATAGAAGCATCCTCCTGCCTCCGCTATCACAAAAACAGCAAAACAAGAGATCTTTTTGAGATGCCTTCGGTACCTTTAGCTACCCTGTTTCCCCGAAAATAAGACATCCCCCGAAAATAAGACCTACTTCCAGTTTTGCCTCTCGCTGTAATATAAGGCATCCCCCCGAAAATAAAGGGACGCGGGTGGCGCTGTGGGTTAAACCGCAGAGCCTAGGACTTGCCGATCAGAAGGTTGGTGGTTTGAATCCCCGCGACGGGGTGAGCTCCCGTTGCTCGGTCCCTGCTCCTGCCAACCTAGCAGTTCGAAAGCTCGTCAAAGTGCAAGTAGATAAATAGGTACCACTCCGGCAGGAAGGTAAACGGCGTTTCCGTGCGCTGCTCTGGTTTGCCAGAAGCGGCTTAGTCCTGCTGGCCACATGACCTGGAAGCTGTACGCCGGCTCCCTCGGCCAATAAAGCGAGATGAGCGCTGCAACCCCAGAGTCCGTCACGACTGGACCTAATAGTCAGGGGTCCCTTTACCTTTAGCCGAAAATAAGACCTCCCCGATAATAAGGCCTCCCCCAAACATAGGGCCTCTCCAGAATATAAGGCCCCCGAAGCTACTCTAAGGTGTCTGACTCCTCTGGACTGTAGCGGCAGGCGCCGCCACACAGCTCACTGATTGGCCGCAGCACAGCCGGAGCTGTTCAGGCAGTGCAAGGTCTCTTTAAATCAGAGAGCCCGCGCCGCCACCAAGACAAGCCGCCGCCTGCTGCTCACTGTGCCCTGATGGAGTCTAGCTGACTCGCAATTAGACAGTAAATGTGTACCGTATTCTTCTTCATGGAAAAATAAGACATCCCCTGAAAATAAGACCTAGCGCACCTTTGGGAGCAAAATTAATATAAGACACTGTCTTATTTTCAGGGAAACAGGTATCAGAAGAGAACAAGAATGGATGGATGGCGGCTAACAGATTGAGGTTGAATCCTGACAAGACAGAAGTACTGTTTTTGGGGGACAGGAGGCGGGCAGGTGTGAAGGACACCCTGGTCCTGAATGGGGTAACTGTGCCTCTGAAGAACCAGGTGGGCAGCCTGGGACTCATTTTGGACTCACAGCTGTCCATGGAGTCTACCAGCTCCTCCTGGTACGCAGGATGAGACCCTACCTGTCCGCGGACTGTCTCGCCAGAGTGGTGCATGCTCTAGTTATCTCCCGCTTGGACTACTGCAATGCGCTCTATGTGGGGCTACCTTTGAAGGTGACCCGGAAACTACAATTAATCCAGAATGCGACAGCAAGACTTGTGACTGGGAGCAGCCGCCAGGACCACATAACACCGGTCCTGAAAGACCTACATTGGCTCCCAGTACGTTTCCGAGCACAATTCAAAGTGTTGGTGCTGACCTTTAAAGCCCTAAACGGCCTTGGCCCAGTATGCCTGAAGGAGCGTCTCCACCCCCATTGTTCTGCCCGGACACTGAGGTCCAGCGCCGAGGGCCTTCTGGTGGTTCCCTCATTGCAAGAAGTGAGGTTACAGGGAACCAGACAGAGGGCCTTCTTGGTAGTGGCGCCCACCCTGTGGAACGCTCTCCCATCAGATGTGAAGGAAATAAGCAGCTATCCTATCTTTAAAAGACATCTGAAGGCAGCCCTGTTCAGGGAAGTTTTAAATATTTAATGCTGTACTGTTTTTAACATTTGATTGGGAGCCACCCAGAGTGGCTGGGGAAACTCAGCCAGATGGGCGGGGTAGAAATAATAAATTATTATTATATTATTATAAGTAGCTCGTTGGCCACCAAAGGGCAGCAAGATGCATCCAGGAACATTTGTTGCGTATAGGTAAGCCAACAATCATGGGGTTGGAAGGCACCTCTGAGGTCGTGCAGTCTGACCCACTCGCACAGCATCTTTGCAGCTTACAGCAGCACCAGAGGTGGGCAGATTTGCCCCACCGCCTACCCACAATGCCCTTCTTTTAATCCCACACCCATTTGCAAAAACAAGCAAGCGAGTTCCTTTGATCCAGATGCCGTCGTCGGGAAGGCAAAGGGACTTCTGGAAAATGGACGTCTTTGGCGTGGTTGTGTTTGATGCTGCTTACCCGCATTGCAGGGGGTGGAACACGATGACCGTTTGTGGGGGGGGGGCATTTCCAACTCGACAATTCTATGATTCTATGGAAGTTAACCACCTAGCCTCTGCTTAAATACCACCAGCAAAGTCTGCCACTTCCTCTATTTCCTCCCTCCCTTTTCCATATCAAAGATGTCATGATATGCCGCTATTATTATTTATTGAATTTATATACCTATTTACATGCGGGTGGCGTTGGGACGCGGGTGGCGCTGTGGGTAAAACCTCAGCGCCTAGGACTTGCCGATCGCATGGTTCGAATCCCCGCGGTGGGGTGCGCTCCCGTCGTTTGGTCCCAGCGCCTGCCAACCTAACAGTTCGAAAGCTCCCTCGGGTGCAAGTAGATAAATAGGGACCGCTTACCAGCGGGAAGGTAAACGGCGTTCCGTGTGCTGCGCTGGCTCGCCAGATGCAGCTTGTCACGCTGGCCACGTGACCCGGAAGTGTCTGCGGACAGCGCTGGCTCCCGGCCTCTAGAGTGAGATGAGCACACAACCCTAGAGTCTGGCAAGACTGGCCCGTATGGGCAGGGGTACTTTTACCTTACCTATCTACAACCATCATCTCTTGCCACCCTCCCATTACTTCCCTCCAGCTTCATTTGCCCCCTGTTCCTACCACACCTTTCTTAGGCTGCTCGTTTGCCCCCCCACTATTCATTTTGCCTTGGGTCACTCTTATTTTCAGTGGTGGCTTCCAACAAACATTCAAAATACATTAAAATGTCACACTTTAAAAACTTCCCCAAACAGGGCTGCCTTCAGATGTCTTCTAAATGTCAGGTATTTGTTTATCTCTTTGACATCTGATGGGAGGGTGTTCCACAGGGCGGGTGCCACCACCGAGCAGGCCCTCTGCCTGGTTCCCTGTAGCTTTGCTTCTCGCAGGGAGGGAACCGCCAGAAGGCCCTCAGAGCTGGACCTCAGTGTCTGGGGCTGAATGATGGGGGTGGAGGCACTCTTTCAAGTATAGTAGGCCGAAGCTGTTTAGGGCTTTCAAGGCCAGCACCAACACTTTGAATTATGCCTGGAAACATCCTGAGAGCCAATGTGGGTTTTTCAGGACCGGTGTTATGTGGTCTCGGCGGCCACTCCCAGTCACCAGTCTAGCTGCCGCATTCTGGATTAGTTGTAGTTTCCAGGTCACCTTCAAAGGTAGCCCCACATAGAGCATATTGCAGTAGTCCATGCGGGAGATAACTAGAGCATGCACCACTCTGGGGAGACAGTCTGCGGGCAGGGAGGGTCTCAGCCTGTGTACCAGATGGAGCTGGAAAAAAGCTGCCCTGGATACAGAATTGACCTGCGTCTCCATGGACAGCTGTGAGTCCAAAATGAGTCCCAGGCTGCCTACCTGGTTCTTCAGAGGCACAGTTACCCCATTCAGGACCAGGGAGTCCCCCACCCCCGCCCGCCCCCTGTCCCCCCAAAACAGTACTTCTGTCTTGTCAGGATTCAACCTCAATCTGTTAGCCGCCATCCATCCTCCAACCCCCTCCAGACACAAAGGACCTTCACCGCCTTCACTGGTTCTGATTTGAAAGAGAGGTAGAGCTGGGTATCATCCGCATATTGCTGAACACCCAGCCCAAACCCCCTGATGATCTCTCCCAGTGGCTTCATGTAGATGTTAAAAAGCAAGGGAGAGGCCAGGGGTCTGAACACTCACCCTCCAACACCACTTTCTGAGCACGGCCAAGGAGGAAGGATCAGAACCACTGTACAGTGGTACCTCGGGTTAAGTACTTAATTCGTTCCGGAGGTCTGTTCTTAACCTGAAGCACAACTTTAGCTAATGGGGCCTCCTGCTGCTGCCACGCCGCCGAAGCCCGATTTCTGTTCTTATCCTGAAGCAAAGTTCTTAACCTGAGGCACCATTTCTGGGTTAGTGGAGCCTGTAACCTGAAGCGTATGTAACCCGAGGTACCACAGTATAACAGTGCCCCCAGCTCTCAACTCCTCTAGATGGTCCAGAAGGATGTTATGATCGATTGTATCAAAAGCCGCTGAGAGATCCAGCAGAACTAGGAAACAGCTTTCACCTTTGCCCCTAGCCTGCCGGAGATCATCAACCAGCGCAGCCAAGGCAGTTTCAGTCCCATGATGAGGCCTGAAGGGATCCCAATGGTCCTCATCCTCCAGGCATGCCTGGAGTTGTTCAGCAACCACCTGCTCAATCACCTTGCTCAAGAATGGAACATTGGAGACTGGGCCATAGTTGGCCATATTGGCCGGGTCTAAGGATGTATTTTAAAGAAGCGATTTAATGACCACCTCTTTCAGTGGGTCTGGGAAGGCTCCCTTGCAGAGGGAAGCATTCACCACCCTGCAGAGCCCATCGCCTAACGCTTCCGGCTCACTTTTATCAGCCAGGAAGATCAAGGAGACAGGTGGTTGGTTTCACGAGTTCAACCAGCCTGTCCACATCCCTGGGGTAACGGATTGAAATTGATTCCATGCAACTCGACCGGGCTCTAGCACTCTCCCACCCCGGCCCTGCTCCCACAGTGGTGTTTTACATCTCCATTATGTCCAAAATTCACCATTAAACTACAATCCAATATTTCCAATGCAGAATTTATTGCCATTCTATTATATTTCCTCTGTGCTTGTGTCCTCCTGGTCTTGTGACTCCGGCTCTAAATTGCAAGGCAAAACCATGGGAGATGGGCACGTGTGTGGAGTCTGCCAGCCTCACGTCCCTGATTAGATGATGAAATAAATAAATAAAGGTCTTATGTAGATAATAAAGGTTCATAAATGTACCAAGCAAACACATACATAGATCTATAGGCCACATGTCAGAAGCTGCACAGGAGAGCAGTCAGGGAGCCATTTTGACTCCCGGGCTGACCAGGTGTTTTCTCTGCAAGGTCAAATGTCTCCCCATTGCCTTTTCCTTCACAAATCCTGTCTTAAGGGTATGTCTGTGTATGAATAGGGTGAGCCTGTGACTTAGCTCAGGAACTAAGTACTTATCATTACAAGACTGGCCAGGTTCCCCAGGGTACCAATCCAGTAAACATTAACAGGTAACTTGTCAGACAGGAAGTAAACAACCCACTCAGATTTCTGCTGTAGACCACCCTTTCTGTGATGTAGGGATGATGTATCTGGGAGGTGGTCTTGGACTCCAAGGTGGGCAATTTAAAATGTCTATATAAGGACCGGACAAACCTTGGTTCGGGGTCCTCCTTTCCTGCCTGTGAGGGGAGCACCTTGTTGCAGCAGTTCAATAAAGATCAGGCTTACTAGCTGCTTTGCTTCTCAATATTCTTTGGTTGGCCTCTTGTTGTTTTCTCCCACCAATAGGGAACCTGCAAAGGACTCTATAAAGGCTCTTGTGTCCCCCCTAAGGGAATAAGGGCAGATTTTTCGTTTATTACAATGACATCCTCATCTCCATAGATGACTCCATCGTCCTTATTACAGGATGTTGGGTACCCCTTGAGCATCGTTGGTCATTTGTCACAGATGCTAACTCTCCTGAGCCAGGGAAAGGCTTGGGATGAGGTGTGTATGGTCCACGCTCGCCAGTAACCCTTATCCTTTTGCGATGGTTTCGTTTTACTGGACGGAGCCTCCGGCCACGCCGCTCTTGCCTTTGCAAAGTTGGGTCCGAGATGCGCGTTGGCCCCCTAGAGGCGCGTCATCTGATGCAAATACGCCCCGGCGGGGATTCCCCTCCCGACGAGAGGAATTGATGGCGATGGGCGGGTCGTTTCTCGGAACTGGGAGTCTGGATTAGGATCGCTTTCGTTTTCCCCCTGCTGCCTGGCGGTGGAGCGGGGCGGAGATCAGACTTGCTCTCGGAGGCGCCGTGAGGCTCTTGCGCTCGTTCCAGACCAGGTAAGCCTCGGAAGGGATGGGGGGTGAGAGATGCGCATCCAGGAGAGTGGATCTTTCTTTTCACAGATAACATATGTATTTAAGAATTATCAATGTTATACATCATGGGATTCCCTGAATCCCCGGGCTTCCCCCGCCCCCCATGGCTTCCAATATATATCTTTTTTTCTTACTACTGCATCTAATTGTATTTATCCAACTTTGTTTATATCCACTTTTAACCTTAAAAAATTACATTAAAAGTCCTGATAACGTCTTTAAGTGTTTGCAGTGATCTTTACCTTTGAAAGAGAGCTCTACCTCTCCTTCAAATCAGAACCAGTGAAGGTCCTGTGTGAGTGCCTGGAGGTGGTTGGAGGATGGACGGTGGCTAATGGATTGAGGTTGAATCCTGACAAGACAGAAGTACTGTTTGGGGGGACAGGGGGCGGGCTGGTGTGTAGGACTCCCTGGTCCTGAATGGGGTAACTGTGCCCCTGAAGGACCAGGTGCGCAGCCTGGGAGTCATTGTGGACTCAAAGCTGTCCATGACCTAATTCTGTGTCCAGGGCAGCTGTCTACCCGCTCCATCTGGTACGCAGGCTGAGACCCTACCTGCCCACAGACTGTCTTGCCAGAGTGGTGCATGCTCTAGTTATCTCCCGCTTGGACTACTGCAATGCAATGTGGGGCTACCTTTGAAGGTGACCTGGAAACTACAATTAATCCGGAATGCAGCAGCTAGACTGGTGACTGGGAGCGGCTGCTGAGACCATATAACACCGGTCTTGAAAGATCTACATTGGCTCCCAGTATGTTTCCGAGCACAATTCAAAGTGTTGGTGCTGACCCTTAAAGCCCTAAGTGGCCTTCGCCCAGTATACCTGAAGGAGCGTCTCCATCTCCATCATTCTGCCTGGATGCTGAGGTCCAGCGCTGAGGGACTTCTGGCAGTTCCCTCATTGGAGAAGCAAAGCTGTAGCCAGGCAGAGGGCCTTCTCGGTAGTGGCACCCGCCCTGTGGAACGCCCTCCCAGCAGATGTCAAAGAGATAAACAACTACCTGACATTCAGAAGACATCTTAAGGCAGCCCTGTTCAGGGAAGTTTTTAATGTGTGATATCTTAGTGTATTTTTGGTCTTTGTAGAAGCCTCCCAGAGTGGCTGGGGTACAAATAATAAATAATAATGATGATGATGATGATTTTAAGGTATTCTATAAACTTTTCCATTCCTTAAATTTCTTATCATTTTGGTGTCTGATCTTCCCGGTCAATTTTGCCATTTTGGCATAGTCCATCATCTTGATTATCCATTCTTCTTTGTTTGGAGTTTTCTCTTATTTCCACCCCTGGGCAAAAAGCATCTTTGCAGCTGTCGCATACATAGAGTCTTTCCAGGTCCTTTGGTATTTCTTCAAAGGGTGGGTCTTTACAATGGGGCAGGATCTGGGAAGGGCAGCCGACAGGAGTCCATTTGCACTTGGGCTCTCAGATAGAACTCTGCACATGCTCAAAGTGTCTATCTTCACAAAGAGGCAGGTTCTGTGGAACGACACCCCTGTAAGGTAGACTAGTATGTGTGAAGATCAAACACACACACAAGCCTTAAAAAAAAAATGTATTGACCCTGACAGGGGTGCAATGTGGGGGGAGGGGCAGGTAAGCCCTGCCCTGCATAATCAGTCACATGATTCAATACCTCAAGGACCGCCTCTTTCCATATACCCAGACCATGAGATCATCTTCTGAGGCCTCCTCCTGGAGAGGTCAGAGGGTGGCAACACAAGAACAGGGCCTTCTCTGCAGTGGCTCCCCGTCTGTGAAATGCTCTCCCCAGGGAAGTTCGCCAGACGCCTTCATTATAAACCTTTAGGAGCCAGGCAAAAATGTTCCTTTTTAACCAGGCTTTGGTTGACCTGATCAACATCCCATACCCTTTTAAAATGTGGCTCTTTTTAAGAAGGTATTATTGGGATATTGCTTTTATTTTTAATTTATATACTGTGATCTTTTTATGAGACCTCCGGGAATAGGGCGGTATATATAAGTGAAACTCGAAAAATTAGAATATCGTGGAAAAGTTCATTTATTTCAGTAATTCAACTTAAAAGGTGAAACTAATATATGAGATAGACTCATGACATGCAAAGCGAGATATGTCAAGCCTTTATTTGTTATAATTGTGATGATGAGTCTATCTCATATATACGTTTCACCTTTTAAGTTGAAATACTGAAAAAAATGATCTTTTCCACGATATTCTAATTTTTCGAGTTTCACCTGTAGATTCAATAAATAATGATGATGAACGGATGCACACCATTTGAATTGCATCAACATTTTTTTGGGGGGGACTCCCTCAAACATTCTATGGGGCAGTGAAGCCCCCTCAACCCCTAGAAGTTGGCTCCTAGTATGGACACTGAGCCAGAGAGATTTGTGCTAGCTGCTCACTATTCAGCTGGGAGGTCAGTTTCTCCAAGTGAATCAGGAACAGAAGACACAAGTCTTCATGGCATGGCTTTCCACTTCCTGCACCCATCTCGGGGAGAGGGTCAAGAATCAGTGGGTAGCATGGCTGGGAAATGCTAACCTAGATGGATCAATAGGGGTCTGACTAGGTAGAAAGCAGCTGACCTGAAGCACTTAACGCTGCAACATTTTGTTGCAGTACCCTGCTTGTCCTTGCCTATGGCCCACTCACAGATCTTGTATGTTTGCTCCTTCCCCTTGCTCCCCTCTCTCGTGGTTCATCTCTTCAGGCGGCTGAGACCTCATTGATGGCAGCGAACATGGAAAATTTGCCCGAACACCTTCTGTTGGATATCTTGTCTCTGGTTCCAGCAAGAGACCTCATTTGCAATTGCCGGCTGGTCTGCTCTCAGTGGCGGGACTTGGTAGACCTGCCAGTTCTCTGGAAGCGCAAGTTCCAGGAAAGGGACCACGACTCTTCTCCAAAGCCATTGGCTTTCTACATTTTCTCCCACCTAGAGAAGAACTTAATCAAGAACCCTGATGGTCAAGGTATGTCCCCGTTTATCTGGGGGAATAAAACGCTCCTGGACAGAAATCTGAATTATAAAGCCTTTAGGAACATAGGAAGCTGTCGTACACTGAGTCCCAATATTGGTTCATCTAGCACAGTAATGTCTACACTCGGGCTGGGCGATATAACGTCCAAAACTCGTTTGAAGTTTACATGATGATAATTTTTTCATAATATTTGAGCTGGTAATATATCACGAATCACAGTGTGTGTGAGGGCTAGGCGATATCCGGTTTTCAACATTGGGATAACTCACCAGCTAAACACTGCAATGTTATCAGCAGCTAAACCTGACAATATCACCAGTTAAACATTGCAATCTACCACAATGTCTGAAAGAAGGATGGAACTATATACAGAGGCAAACAGGACAATGTCCTGGCAACTGCTACTACTCATGGGTCTAAAACAGATAAATAACAATATTATCAATCATCTCACACACTGTTTCATCCGCAGGCAAGCCAAAATGCATCCCAACAGGACTACATCCCAGTGTGGTGTAGTGGTTAAGAGTGATAGTCTCGTAATCTGGGGAACCGGGTTCGCTTCCCCGCTCCTCCACATGCAGCTGTTGGGTGACCTTGGGCTAGTCACACTTCTCTGAAGTCTCTCAGCCTCACTCATCTCACAGAGTGTTTGTTTTGGGGAAGGAAGGGAAAGGAGAATGTTAGCTGTTTGAGACTCCTTAGGGTAGTGATAAAGCGGGATATCAAATCCAAGCTCTTCTTTTTTGGCTTTGGGCTTGGCTACCAAATGGTGGTATTCAGGACAATCCAAAATGCGGCGGTGAGTCATAGTGAATACAAATAATCTGGAACTGCCAGACCGCCAGCAGGCCTGCTAGGAGGCAGAAGAGGCAGCAGTGGCAGAAAACCTTGCCATGACTGTGGTATCTATATATCTATCTGTCTGTCTGTCTGTCTATCTATCTACACACACACACACACACACACACACACACACACACACACAGTACCATATGTATATAAATAATTGCATATTCTACTTAATCATGCAAACCAAGGGTGATAATTTAACTACCGTCATTTCTGGACTGCCTGTTTTTTGCCTCTTTATCCTGATAATTTGCCCCACGTTTAAGGATACTGGCTATTTATTGAGAAAATTCATTTGTGGGGAGATTTTATGGCATTGCGTCAAGAAGTCTGATTTGTTGAGATGCAGGTTGCTTGCCACCATCGCAAAACCAGCCTAAATCTGAGACCCTGAACTTGCCATTATGCAATTGAGTCCTTCTTGGAAACAGGGACAGTCTGAAAGTGGCCTAAGTCATTCTTGTTTTCTTTCTAACCCATGGTCTGCTTCCATGCACTCAAAGCCTCTCCCTTCATTTTCTGTCTCCCCGTCACACACACTGCGTCAGATGGCCTGGACTCCTGGGAAATCCAGACACCTGCCAAGGGCCACTGGGAAACTGAGGAACTGTCCATAGAAGACTCAAAAAACGTCAGTACAACGCTCAGCCCTTATAAAATGGGCTATTTTGGGGAGAATGATGAAGATGAAGATGCTCCTGTTCAGCTCTACAAATGCTTTGCTGCACGTAACGGGTGAGGAACCTATCATTGTCCAAACTCAAATGCACTTAAAGATGAGGAAAGGGAGTTTTCATTTGCCCTGGTGCGGGTTCTTGTGCCTCACACTGTATTCTGCATAAGGAGAGCCCCCCCACCCAATAAATATAACCCATTAAAATGCAATGGTCATAAAAAGGTGAAGCAAATTGCATCACCAAATCCTATCAAATGAGCTATTCTTTTTTGTTGTGGTGGGGAGTGTTGAGAGCCAGGCCCCCAGTGGCTTTCCCTTAAAAAGGTTGCTAGCAGACCATAATTCCTTGCCTCTGCATAGGAGGGGGCAAACTTTCTTTCCAGGGAGCTGGAGGTGGCCCACGATAGCCAGTTGCTGAGTCTTTTGGAACATGTGGTCCAAATACTGTGGGTAAAAGGTAAAGGTCAAGGACCCCTGGACGGTTAAGTCCAGTCAAAGGTGACTATGGGGTTGCAAAGCTTATCTGGCTTTCAGGCCGAGGGAGCCAGCGTTTGTCCACAGACATATTTCTGGGTCATGTGGCCAGCAGGACTAGACCGCTTCTGACGCAACAAAAAACCGTGACTGAAGCCAGAGTGCACGGAAATGCCATTTACCTTCCTGCCGGAGTGTTACCTATTTATCTACTTGCACTGCCGTGCTTTTGAACTGCTAGGTTGGCAGGAGCTGGGACAGAGCAATGGGACCTCACCCTGTCATGGGGATTCGAACCGCCAGCCTTCTGAGCCAAGAGGCTCAGTGATTTACACCATAGACCCACCTGCATCCCCCAATGCTGTAGGATAGTGATGGTGATGTGGGGGTAGTGATGGTGTTCCTTAATGTCTCAGGCCCTGCAGCAAGTCTCAGCTCATCACCTTGAAGGACGAGGGCTACTGGGATGAACTGATGGATGAAGCCAGACCCATGATTGAGGTGAAGGACTGGTGAGTGCCAAGTGTCCTGTCCCGGCTGGGGCTCAGGGAGGGTGGACACCCCAAACCAAGTTCTCGGCATCTGTGAGATCCCAAGGATAGATGTGGTCCGTGAGTTGGAGGCAGAGGGGAAGGTCTGCTTGGACCTAGGCTTCAGCCCCAGGGGCAGTTGTCTAGAGGAATGAAGGCTGCCATTGGCTATCACTTCCATGGCGGCACAGAGAGGGCAGTGGTTCTCAAGGGTTTCAGTCAGGGCGCATTCCCAGTCTTAGCTGGATTGAACAAGAGACCTTCTGTATGCATAGCAAATGCTCCAACCACTGAGCTACTGCCAATTAGGGATTGCAGTTTGTCTCCGCTTATTTAGAGTGGCACCCAGTCCAAATGAGTTACCACATGTGTTCATCAGGAAGGCACTGGAACCCATCTTTTAGTTTTATTTTAAATGTTAATGAGACACTTCCTGATATTGAGTCTCTTCACTTCCCTGACCAAAGATACCCAGAAATATAAAAATGCTGGTACCAAGATCCAGTCCTTTTTTACTGCCAACACTAAGGCTGAGGTTCAAAGAAGAACCAGAGAACTAAAAAACACCTGGTGGATAAAAAAAGCTCAAGAGATCCAGCACTTAGCTGACACTCATGATGCACAGAGTTTCTTTAAAGCCACAAAGAACATCTATGGGCATATGCTCAGCAGACAGTATCACACATCTAAAAGATAAAGAAGCCATTGCACTGCGCTGGACTGGAAAGAACATTACCAACATCTCCTTAACTGCAACTCCCCTGTAGCTGCTGAGGTCCTCTCACAAATTCCGCATAAACAAGTTAGAGATGAGCTTGCAGTATCTCCAAATCTGGGAGAGTTGTGTACAGCTATTAACCAAATGAAAAACAACAAAGCCAGTGGACCTTATGGGATACCTGCCGAAATCTTCAAAGTGGGTGGAATTGAACTTGCACAACAACTCCACAAGCTCATCGAAAAAAATCTTCAGTATGCTGATGACAACGTAGTGTGTGCACGCTCAGAGGATGACCTCAAAACCATGCTAAATATCTTTGCAAAAGCTTATCACTCAACATCCAAAAAGCTTATCACTCAACATCCAAAATCCAAAGTGCTGCACCAGCAAGTACCAAATAACCCCTCTGCAGCGCCACAAATCCAACTCAGTGGTGTAATGTTGGAAAATGTTGATCACTACCTAGGCAAGTTATCTTTCCACAAGGGCCAACATTAATGCCGAAATCCAGCATCGCCTGAGCTCTGCAAGTGCGGATTTCTTCCGATTGCAGTGCAGAGTGTTTAAGGACTGGGACATTTGCAGAGAAACCAAAATGCTTGTTTTACAAAGCTATTGTACTACCAACCTTACTATATGCTTGTGAAACATGGACCACTTATAAATGCCATCTCCAACCGCTCAAAAGATTCCATCAACGGTGCCTCTGAAAAATTTTACACATCATTTGGGAAGACAGGTGAACTAATATCAGTGTACTGGAAGAAGCAAATATCACCATTGTTGAAGCAATGATTCTTCAACATCAGCTTCGTTGGACTGGTCATGTTGTGCGGATGCCTGATGATCGTCTTCCAAAGCAACTACTCTATTCTGAACTTAAAAATGGAAAGTGTAATGTTGGTGGTCAACAAAAGAGGTTTAAAGACTGTCTCAAGGCAAGTCTAAAAAAATGTAGTATAAACACCGATAACTGGGAAACACTGGCCTGCGAGCGCTCCAGTTGGAGAACAGCGTTTACCAAAGATGTCATGGGCTTTGAAGACACTCGAACTCAGGACACAAGGGAGAAACGTGCTAAGAGGAAGGCACGCTTGGCAAACCCTCGTCGTGATCAACTCCTGCCCGAAAACCTCTGTCCCCACTGTGGAAAGATGTGTGGATCCAGAATTGGCCGCCACAGTCATTTACAGACTCATTGTTAAAACCATGTTTAAGGAAGACAATCTTACTTGGCTGCAAGTGATGGCCAAAGAAGAAGAAGAAGATATCCCTAAACATGTGAATCTAACGGGAGAAGAAACTAAAAAAATGTAGCTTCTTCTCTAGCATGGTGAATAGTCAGCTGTGTAATATGAAGTAATACATGTTCTTTGTACTTTTGTCCATTTACTGTATTTATTTTCCCCCATTTGAAGTATAACATGGTGATTTTATTGAGTCAAAATGAGAGTACCCCTAAACATTTTTTAGGAAAAAAAGCACTGCCAAGATCTCTCTCAATCACCATGTTGTAGTGACAGAAACAGTGGCGGTTGACATGCCAGCTGGATCTCAATTTATCCCAGGCTCATATGATTTCTCTCTCTTCCTCCCCCCCCCCTACCAAAAACAGCTATTCAAGTTGGTTTGATGCACACTATAAACTGACCGTGAAGCTGTTGTCTGCAGACTCTGAAGTCCTTAAAGAACATCAATATGAAGGATCTTGTGTGTTAACGTGGTGTCCGGTGAGCCAAGCCTGAGTAGAAAATGCAAGCTTTGTTAAATTAGTGGAGGGTTGTCTATGAGGGTGAAAGGGGTCCCACCAACCTCTGTCGGCTACGACGTGCAGGCTTTCTTGTGTAAATATTTCATAAACGAGATATACCACTAGGTTATCGAAAACCTTAAAGTGTCTTACTGACAAGCAGCTCAGCTGGTTTACTACCTGCGAGCTTCCTCCCCTTGCTTAACATCAGGCAAGAGGAGAATGGGACAAAACTAGACTTTGTTGACTGCCTCTGCCTCTCCTTGGCTCTGGCTCCCCCTACAGTTGACTTCTCCACTTCTGCCCCTCCAGACACAGCTGTGGGGGGAGAAGTTCCATCCTGGAAGGGGTAGTTTCCTCTCTGCAACCTCCCCCAGACCCAGCAGCCTCCTCCCTTTCTCTCTCCTCTCCAGGTTTCACACACTATTTACGACTACCCTCAAGGTGTCCGTCATATCCTCTTTGAACACAAAGCGCAAGGCCTAAGTGAAGACAGGGAGTCATCCTGGCGTGGGATGAAGGTGTTGCAAAGCAGCATCACACTTCACCCACCAGCAGTGGCAGAAGAAGTG
Organism: Podarcis melisellensis; assembly: GCF_964234715.1. NCBI lineage: Eukaryota > Metazoa > Chordata > Lepidosauria > Squamata > Lacertidae > Podarcis > Podarcis melisellensis. Next base: position 13,182,541 of record NC_138540.1, read on the forward strand.
GATGACGATTACTATGACTACCACTACATGGATTACTCCGATTCATCGGAGTATTTCAGCAGTGACGAATTGCCTTATGAGTTTTTTTACAGAGAGTCCAGTTATGATTCATGGTACGACGACAACTGGTAACAATGATGACAGCTCCTCTTCTTAGGACCATCATCCCTTCTCTCATCTGCGCTAAATTTTGCACCCAGTTGTAGCTTCAATTTTGCCTTCTCATTGCTTCTCTCACCCTGTATCTTTTGCAGATGCTCTGTTTCTACATATCTGTGATCTAGAAGCATGTCTGAATATGAAAACAAGGCAAGAGATGGGTGTGGCGTTTGCCTCCTAGGATGGGACATAAGGAAAGAGTTAAATGAGTGTGATGTGTTTGGCCAGTGGGAATGCAAGGGGAGGAGTAAAAGTTACGAGTGGGAGGTTTTGAAAGTCAGTTGAGTTTGGGGAGTTGGAGAAGGAAGAGGAAGGAATAGGCAGTGGGTTGGTTGAGTTGCATTGTGAGAGAGTGAGAGCAATTGTTAGGTGGAGTCAGATAGCTGGAATAATCAGTTTGAAGTTGTTAGAACCGTATAGGACAGCAAAGGAACTAAGATTAATAAACTGACAAGAAAAAACAACTGAAACTATACGCTTGTTCCTGCATTTAAAAATAAACTTGATTATTTGTTAATGTTAACAACTGTCTGGACTGTGTCCCCGGGAGAAACAGGGTGGTGGCAGCAAAGTAAGCAATCACAGTGGTGGCACAGGGATCAATAGACTTGTCAGACGTCCGGGGGCCCTGTGTGATCGCCACAGTGGGCTGGCTAGGAGGCTGGTGAAAACTTGCTCTCTATTTTTTATTTTTTAAGTGAGATGGTTTTGGGATAGCAAGGGGTCCTCTTCTCCCACCCCCATTGGATAGGGCACGTCCAACCTGAACTTCTTTTCTGCAGATCATGGCATCAGTGACACTGGCATAGATGGATCTAAAAAGAGACCCCCTATTTTAAACCCTGTGTGTTGAACCAAAGGTGAACAGTTCCAGAAACTCTGCTAATGCCATCTTAATTGGGAAACACTGACCTGCGAGCGCTCCACTTGGAAATCAGCCTTTACCAAAAGTGTCATGGGCTTTGAAGACACTCGAACTCGGGACGCAAGGGCGAAATGTGACCTGGATTCAGGAACTAATTAACCATCAAAAAGGAATGGCCAGGCTGCCCGGGTAATCCAGTCAGTGACCATTAATAGGTTTCCTGCAAGACAGGATTCTGCTGTAGACCGCCCCTTCTGTGATGTATGTATGATGTATTGCAGGGTGGCCTTAAGCTTACAGGGTGGGCAATTTCAAAAAGTCTATATAAGGGTTTGCACACCATTGTTCTGGGTTCCTCCTCCCTCCTGCGTGTGGTGAGTGGGGACCCTGTTGCAACAGTTGAATAAAGATCAGGCTTACTAGCTGCTTTGCTTCTCAATATTCTCTGGTTGGCCTCTGTTATTTTCTCCTACTGGTAGGGAACCCACTTAAGGACTCTATCCGGGCTCTTGGATACCCCATAAGGGGAAAAGGGCAGATTTTGTTTACAACACCAGCACTGCGATGTTAAGTGTGAGATAGATGTGGGACAGAAGCCCCAGTACAATGCATGAACAATGCAAAGGACTTAGTTTGTTGGTCTGAAGTTCTTCAAGTTGCAGTTCCTAGCTGGGGGTGGGGGTGGATACTGGGTTTTTATTTTATTTTTTAATAGCCTCCACATTTGAAGCCTCTGTTATAAGAATTTTAAGGCCTCAGATATAGAATAAATGTATGTATGGAAGTGAGAGCTGGACCATAAAGAAGCTGATCGTCAAAGAATTGATGCTTTTGGATTATGGTGCTGGAGGAGACTCTTGAGAGTCCCATGGACTGCAAGAAGATCAAACCTCTCCATTCTGAAGGAAATCAGCCCTGAGCGCTCACTGGAAGGACAGATCCTGAAGCTGAGGCTCCAATACTTTGGCCACCTCATGAGAAGAGAAGACTCCCTGGAAAAGACCCTGATGTTGGTGTGATAAGAATTTTAAGGTCTTGGATATATCTTAAACGTTCATAAATGTACCAACCAAGCACCTACATAGATCAGCACAGGAAACCCAACCTGAAACCATTTTTGATTCCCAAACTGACCAAATGTTTTCTCTGCAAGGTCAAAGGAAAATGGAAAAGCCTCCCCATTGTCTTTTCCTTCACAAATCCTGTCTTAAGGGTATGTCTGTGTTTGAATAGGGTGAGCCTGTGACCTGGCTCAGGAACTAAGTACAGTGGTACCTCGGGCTAAGTACTTAATTCATTCTGGAGGTCCGTTCTTAACCTGAAACTGTTCTTAACCTGAAGCACCACTTTAGCTAATGGGGCCTCCTGCTGCTGCCGCACCACCGGAGCACGATTTCTGTTCTCATCCTGAAGCAAAGTTCTTAACCTGAAGTACTATTTCTGGGTTAGTGGAGTCTGTAACCTGAAGCATCTGTAACCTGAGGTACCACTGTATATGTGTTTGCCTCGTACAGTTATGTGTGTGTGTGTGTGTGTGTATATATATGACCTTAAAATACTTATAACAATATAGGAAGATATACAGTGACTTCTGGTGCCCATAGAGAGAGATATGGTGACAGGCAGAGAGGTCAGCAGTAGTTGGCACCAGAAGTGGCGATAGGCAGAGCTGACTGATTGCGGTTTTGTTCCCCATATCCTCCCTGATGAGATTCACTAGGAGAAACATTGAGACCAAGGAGGAAGGCGACAGATAACTCCACCCCCCTGGCCTACTTAAAAGCTAGAAAGCAGGCACACTGAGAGGTTGGGGTGCCCCACTTCCCCTCATTGACCACCCACCACTGCTTGTTTGCATGTACTTTTCTCAGGCACCTGCTATCTCCCCCCCCATCATAAAAAACCCCTACCCCTGTTTCCACCTCCTTTGCTCTCCCTCCAACACCTTCCTTCTGGACTGTCTCCGCCTCCTTTCCTTTCGTGTTTAGGTGATAAAGGTAAAGGTAAAGGGACCCCTGACCATTAGGTCCAGTCATGACCGACTCTGAGGTTGCGGCACTCATCTCGCTTTATTGGCCGAGGGAGCCGGCGTACAGCTTCTGGGTCATGTGGCCAGCATGACTAAGCCGCTTCTGGCGAACCAGAGCAGTGCACGGAAACGCCGTTTACCTTCCCGCCGGAGTGGTACCTATTTATCTACTTGCACTTTGACGTGCTTTCGAACTGCTAGGTTGGCAGGAGCAGGGACCGAGCAACGGGAGCTCGCCTCGTCACGGGGATTCATAACCACCAACCTTCTGATTGGCAAGTTGTAGGCTCTGTGGTTTAACCCAGAGCGCCACCCGCGTCCCTGTGCCACCTGTGTCCCTGCGTTTAGGTGATACACCGTTGCTAATCCGAGCAGGAGGTTTCTGGAATCATGCAAATAGGTGTTTGAACAGGTTTTTTTATTACTTGTATATGCATTCTCCTGCCTCCACTATCACAAAACAGCAAAACAGATTTTTTGGAGATGTGCCAAAACTTTTCCAGTGAAAGGAGCAAACACCAGACAAGAACAGGCACTTTCAGTAGCAAAGTGGCGAGAAAGGCTGCCCCCTGCTGGTGAGGAGGAGGGCATGATTTTAACTGTCTCCACACACCTGTGGAAAAGAAATGTTAGCAGACAGACGTTAAGACCCTGAAAACAGGTTTGCCCCTCCTGGAGAAAAAGCTTTACAATGGGTCCTGCCAATCTTAAAAAGAGCCATAAGGGCAGGAGTCTTAGGTTGGGCTGAAGCGAAGGCCTCTCCCCACACAACTGCCCCCTACCCAGGTTTGAGGTACTATTCATTCTCTAAGCAAAAACCAGCACAATTCAGGTACCAGATTCTGTTCTTCCCTCTGTGTGGCACCCAATCAGAGCCTGAAGGCATAAAACTCCTGGTATCCGATGAAAACTCCATCTAGTTCTAACTTCCCATAGCAGGCAGCCAGATTCCTCCCATTTTCTGCTATTTTGGTGCAGCGAGAAGTATTTGGAGGTAGACTGCGTCTAAAGTTGGAGGTTCCATTTTTTATTATTTTTTGGTCATTGCAGCTGATGCATCCATTCATAGAATTCACCACCACCATAAAGTTGGTCTGACTTGCTCTCTAAAGCTGGAGGACATGGCCACATCCTTGCAAGAACCAGTGATCTGGAAATCCTGGCCCAACCCGCCACCTTGTGGAACAAACCCGCTACATCGCTGCTTGCAGCCTAGCCAGGAATAGCAGAGAACACCTGAAAGTTGGGTTTGCATACAGACATACAGGGAAATGGAGAGAAGGATCCAGCTTGCCAGCCGCCCAGCCACCAATACAAACTGATGACATCACCTTAGAGTCAGACCACCAGATCCATGCAACTTGGTGCTGTCTACACTGACTGGCAATGGATCTCCAGGGTCTCGGGCTGGGAGAGTCCCCAGCTCTACCCGGAGGTGCCAGAGATCCCTTCTGCGTACAGAGCAAAGGCTCCCTCAATGAGCAACTGCCTCCCCATAAAAATTAGAAGAGGCTAGCCCTCATGATTAGAATAAGGTAAAGGTAAAGGGACCCCTGACCATTAGGTCCAGTCGTGGCTGACTCTGGGGTTGTGGTGCCCATCTCGCTTTATTGGCTGAGGGAGCCGGCGTACAGCTTCCGGGTCATGTGGCCAGCATGACTAAGCCGCTTCTGGCAAACCAGAGCAGTGCACAGAAATGCCATTTACCTTCCCGCCGGAGCAGTACCTATTTATCTACTTGCACTTTGACGTGCTTTCGAACTGCTAGGTGGGCAGGAGCTGGGACCGAGCAACGGGAACTCACCCCGTGGCGGGGATTCAAACTGCCGACCTTCTGATCGGCAAGTCCCAGGCTCTGTGGTTTAACCCACAGTGCCACCCATGTCCCTCATGATTAGAATAAAGAGCTGGTTTAAAAGGGAAGGTGCCTTTTCCTGTTGCTCCATCTAGGTCAGTGCTTCCTACACTGACTGGCAGTGGTTCTCTGGGCTTCAGGCAGGAGTGTCCCCCAGCCTTACCTGAGCAGGTGTGCTCCTACAGAACTACTGCAACTTTTTTGCAGGCCTGCCTCCAAACTGACTGGGCTGTTGCCCCTCTTCTCTCCCCACCACTAAGAAGCCCCCAACTTTATTTTAAGCTGGCTGATTACTTTCTTTTTCAAGTGTGGGCATTTATTTGGTCCTCTGGGAGATATTTTTAAAATTAAAAAAGCTGGCTTTATGACTGACATAAACGCTAACTCTGCTCTCAAGACGTAAAGGAAGCAGCGTTCTAACTGCGGACACACAGGCCAGCCAATCAGTGTTGCACGCAGCCATGACCGACACAAGGGCTAGCCAATCAGCGCTTGCTCTAAATAAACTGGCAAAACAGGTTGTCTTCAAAAAAAGGGATCCTTCTCAAGGGCAGCGATGGAAGAGGATTATCGGCTGTGCAAATTTAGAGGGGCCAGGAAGGGATGTTTCGCCCATCAACCATGCGAAAGAAAGAAAGTGCTGGAAAGGGAGGTTTTATAGATATATGTATATATGTCTCTCTAAAAAATCCAGCCAAGCCTCGCGGCACCACAAGCTTTCACTCTGCCACCTCCGGCTCAATGGTTATACTGCTGTTGGTGACTCTGATGCCGTACCAGCCAGCCCAGTACTGGGTGTCCCTGCCTCCGTGGTGAAGGATGACATGGCGGACTCCACGAGGGTAATCGTGAAACGTGTGCGAGACCTGGAGAGAGAGATGGAATAATAATAATAAATAAATAATAATAATAATTTATTTATACGCCGCCCATCTGGCTGAGTCTCCCCAGCCACTCTGGGCGGCTCCCAATCAAGTATTAAAAACAGTACAGCATTAAATATTAAAAACTTCCCTAAACAGGGCTGCCTTAAGATGTCTTCTGAATGTCAGGTAGTTGTTTATCTCTTTGACATCTGATGAGAGGGCATTCCACAGGGCGGGCGCCACTACCGATAAGGCCCTCTGCCTGGATCCCTGTAACCTCACTTCTCGCAATGAGGGAACCGCCAGAAGGCCCTTGGGCTGAACGATGGGGGTGAAGACACTCCTTCGGGTATACAGGACTGAGGCTGTTTAGGGCTTTCAAGGTCAGCACCAACACTTTGAATTGTGCTCGGAAATGTACTGGGAGCCAATGCAGATCTCTCAGGACCGGTGTTATGTGGTCTCAGCAGCCACTTCCAGTCAGCAGTCTAGCTGCCACATTCTGGATTAGTTGTAGTTTCCGGGTTACCTTCAAAGGTAGCCCCACGTAGAGCGCATTGCAGTAGTCCAAGCGGGAGATAACTAGAGCATGTACCACTCTGGTGAGACAGTCTGTGGGCAGGTAGGGTCTCAGCCTGCGTACCAGATAGAGCTGGTAGACAGCCGCCCTGGACACAGAATTAACCTGCACCTCCATGGACAGCTGTGAGTCCAAAATGACTCCCAGGCTGCACAGAGGAAGAGGTTTGGATGCTGTGAAGTTTCTGAGCCTGATCGCATCATAAGGCCACCTTCGCGGGATAAAGAAGTGAAAGGTCCGAACATCCCAGCATCCTCTTCTCCAGGTAGCCAATCGTACGTCGCAACATCAGGAACCTCGCGAGGCATAGAGGCAGCAGCCCTCTGCTGATCTTTTAAGGCTGTACACCTGCTCAGAGTAGACCTACCAAAGTTACCTGACCACTGCAGTCCATGGGCAAGATTACTGCAATGCGCTCTACGTGGGGCTGCCCTTGGGTGTGGTTTGGAAACTCCAGCTGGTGCAGAATGCTGCGGCCAGATTGCTGATGGGTCACGACCACATGACACCGTTGTTAAAGCATCTCCCCTGCCTGCCTGTCTACTGCCAAGCCAGGTTCAAGTTCCTTGCACTAATTTACAAAGCCTTGAACAACTTTAGGTCCAGGCTACCTCAAGCATCACCTGAAACCTTATCTCCCGGCTCAATCACTGACATCCTCCGCAGGAGCGTTATTTGACAACTCACTTGACAACAAGAAAGCGAGCCTTTAGTGTCATCGGCCCAGTCCTGTGGAACTCTCTGCCACTAGAGGTTTGGCAGGTGCGCCTTTTGTGCTGACATTTAGACACCTGCTGAACTTTTCTATTCCTCCAGGCCTATGCAAATTTTAAGAATATGTTTTTCCAGAGTTTCTGATTTTAACTACAGTGGTACCTCTGGTTACGGATTTGTTTCGGGGTGCTGTGCACAACCCAAAAAATCCGTAACTAGAGGCACAGCTTCTGTGCACACACATGGCACGATAGAGCCCTTCTGCGCATGCATGAGCGGCGAAACCTGGAAGTGTTTCCAGGTTTGCGGCAGCCATAACCCAAAGATTCCATAACCTGCAGGTTACACAACACGAGGTACCGCTGTATATGGTTTTCTATATGTTGTAAGCCACTCTGGTGGGGTTTTTTATTTTAAACAAATAGTGGTCTACAAATATATTTCTATAAATAAATCAACTGGTGTACTTGAATATCAGTTAATGGAGATCATAGGTAGGGAGATCGCTGTTTCTGCCCTCGAACTGGCCACTTTGTAGGATGCTGGACTACACGAGCCCCACGAGGACCAGAAACCGGGGAAAAACAAATGCCCAGCTTGCAGTTGTGCTCTGGGGGAAGGCAGAGCCATGCCAGGCCCACCCCACTGCCCCGCCCCACCCTGATGCCTTCACCTCGTGCCATGTTGCATCGCTCCACGCTTCAATGACCACGTCTTCGGGGTGAAATTCTTGCAGGACGATGTAGTCTGCGGAAAGAAGCTCCACCCGGAGCTGGTAGTGACAGCCGCAGTCGTATCGGGCGGCATACCTAGGATGTGGAACACGAGGAATAGAAGGATGTCACAACTGGACAGGTGGGCGCAGACCCCAGCTCTAACTTTGCGTCTTTGCAGCATCCAGGGCCGGATTTAGGTTTGATGAGGCCCTAAGCTACTGAAGGTAATGGGGCCCTTTCTATGTCCAGCTGTCCTTTGTCAACAACAAATTGCCGCTGTTTTTGTTGTTGAATATATGCTATATGGTAATTTATGGAACTAAAGCCATTTGCACATAACAAAAGAAGTCCCGTAGTTTTCGCTCTATAAGACGCACCAGACCATAAGACACACCTAGTTTTTGGAAGAGGAAAAGAAAAAAAAAATTCTGAATCCCAGAAGCCAGGACAGCCAGTGGGATCGCAGCGTAGCGATCCCGCTGGCTATGCTGGCTTATGGGATAGCGGCGTGCAGCCTCTCACAGGCAAGGGGAGCCTTCATCCCCTGCCCGGGAGAGGCTGTGCATGGCTAAGGCTCCCCCAAGAGCTGCACTCCCTTTAAAGAGGGCTTTTCCCTTCTCCCTCCTCGGGAAAAGCCCCCAAGAGCCGCACACACACTCCACACGGCTCTTTAAAGGGAGCGCTGAAAGAGCCTCCCACCTGCATTCGCTCCATAAGACGCACACACATTTCCCCTTACATTTTAGGAGGGGAAAAGTGCGTCTTATAGAGTGAAAAATACGGTACATCATAGGAGCCTACACAACACAAAACACTGTTGCTGTATGTAGGTTTTATTTTATTTGTTTTTTATCTTATATTTTGGAAATGTACATCCAGGGTTTTTTCCCTTTAATTTTTTTGGGGCCCCCAAGATAGTGGGGCCCTAAGCTATAGCTTGTTTAGCTTATGCGTAAATACGGCACTGGAGGTAGGTAGTGTGGTGTCAAATTTGGAAGTTCTGGGGCCCTTCCTCCAAGGCCACCCTATCTGCTCACAGCTGGCTTCTAAGAGTATGCAATTATTTTATAATTATATAATACTAATAACAAGGGATGCATTGCAACTATCAGTGCAGATCTCCACAAGTTGCCTGGATCTACTACTTTCACGGGGAAATTATTTGGAGTGCTGCACTATCAATTTTCAGGGTGACTTTAGAAGTTCCACTGTACGTAATAAAAGCTTGCACACCATACCCTTGAAACCTTGTGTTTCAGTGTTCCTAAATGCTTAGCATTTTTTCTTTTGTAAATTTATTTATTTTCCACAGTTACATTTCCACAATTAAAAACAAAAGTTAACTCACGTTTCTACCAGATCTAGATTTATACAGATACATTTTCACGAACCTTCTCTTTGAGATTCTTTGAATCTCTAGACTTCCCTCCATACCCTCTTCTGGCTCCTTATATAAACAAGACTCTGCTGCATTTCCATACTTATACTTATCCAATTATTACTTCCCTTACTTTTATCTGGGATGCAGGTGGAGCTGTGGGTTAAACCACAGAGCCTAGGACTTGCCGATCAGGAGGTCGGCAGTTCGAATCCCCGCGACGGGGTGAGCTCCTGTTGCTCAGTCCCTGCTCCTGCCAACCTGGCAGTTCGAAAGCACATCAAAGTGCAAGTAGATAAATAGGTACCACTCTGGCAGGAAGGTAAACGGCGTTTCCGTGTGCTGCTCTGGTTCGCCGGAAGCGGCTTAGTCATGCTGGCCTCATGACCTGGAAGCTGTATGCCGGCTCCCTCGGCCAATAAAGCAAGATGAGCGCCGCAACCCCAGAGTCGGCCACGACTGGACCTAATGGTCAGGGGTCCCTTCACCCTTTACCTTTAATTTTATCTAATCTACTAGTTGCAAGTGTTCACTTAAAATCCTGCCACTGTATCAACCTGTTTACAGTTTATAGCTTTGAAGCACACAGAACAACTTGTTTCCCACATGCCTTCTCCAGTGGGACCCTAGAAGTCCGTTCTCAGTGACTTGCCTCCTTTCACTCCAATTGGCTCCCGTTGGCACAGAGGGTTAGAAGACTCCTTCTCAGTGGCTAGAAAGCTCCACTTTTGTGCTGATTTGTCAGCTCTGGGATGCTGGAGGCAGAGACCCTGTTGCAGAAATAGTAATCTAGACCCAGGGCCACTACCCCATTGGAGGAGATTAACGGTGAACATACATTTGCAGAAAGTTACCCCTGCAAGGAATTAAGTGTGCCTCATTCTATAGCAAATAAAGTGGGCTTTCAATGCTCATACCCCTTCCTCCCATTTTTGTGCCCTCCTTTCTCTGAGTTCTCTGCCCGCGCCCACCCCAATTTACTTACCAATCCTTCACCACAATAGCTGGCTTGACCTCGTCCATCAGCTCATCCCAGTAGCCGTGATTCTTTAAGGTAACAAGCTGGTTTTTGAGACAGAGCCTGCGAAGGAACATTGGAGGTGTTCAAAAGTACCAGTGATTCAAAAGGGGGGGAGTGAGTGTGGCAGGGAGGGGAGGTTTGCAACAAGCAAACAAACACCTTCAGAGTCACTTTCTTGAGAGGGAGGGAGACCACACCACTGAGATTCCCACTGAGACACAGTGGCGTAGCGTGGGGGGTGCAGGGGGGCCCGGCCACACCGGGCGCAACATCTGGGGGTTAGGGTTAGGGGGCACAAATCCATGGGTTAGGGGGTGCAAATTACTTGCCTTGCCCCGGGTGCTGACAACGCCACTGTTGAGACATTTTGATCTCTTCTCCATGGGGCCATAATAATAATAATAATTTATTATTTGTACCCCGCCCATCTGGCTGGGATTCCCCAGCCATTCTGGGCGGCTTCCAACAAAGATTAAAAATACATCAAAATGTCACACATTAAAAACTTCCCTGAACAGGGCTGCCTTCAGATGTCTTCTAAATGTCAGGTAGTTGTTTATCTCTTTGACATCTGATGGGAGTGCGTTCTACAGGGCGGGTGCCACCACCGAGAAGGCCCTCTGCCTGGTTCCCTGTAGCTTTGCTTCTCGCAGTGAGGGAACCACCAGAAGGCCCTTGGCGCTGGACCTCAGTGCCTGGGCAGAACGATGGGGGTGGAGACGCTCCTTCAGGTATACCAGGCCAAGGCCATATGCCAATGCTTTTCTTGTAGAGGGAAAAAGTGCCGGTATTCACCAGCAAGTGGGGCAGTGCATAGGGGAGGGGCGTAGCCTGACGCCAAGGCTGGAGAGTGAGGGCGGGTTAGCTGCTTGGCTCCTGCCCATGTGAAGAGGCCTCCCCTGCCTGGCTTTGGGAAGGAGGCAGGAGGGCTCCAAAATCCTGTCAGAGCATCGTGCATCCTTCCCAAAGCTGGGCAAGCGCTTCCCCAGGCATGGGGAAGTATGCACAAGACTCTGACAGGATTTTGGAGCCCTCCAGTCTCCCCCGCAAAAGGTGTCAGTACTGCACACTGCCAGAGAAAAAGCTCTAGGAAACCGCTAAGGATTTTTTCCACATGGTCTCTTCCGGAGCTGAGCCGAAGCACTGAAAACAGCCCCCGGGACTGGAAAGTCTCCGTGCAGATTTAATAATCAATTTTTTATTTATACCCCACCCTTCCCGGTTCAAAAACAGGGCTCAGGGCAGCTAACAACAAATTTAAAATGTAGCCTTATGAGGCTTTGCCCTTGGGTGGGAAAAATATTGTGCCTGGGAAAGGGAAGTGGGAGTCAACAGACACTCAAGGAATACCGTATTTTTCGCTCTATAAGACACACCAGACCACAAGACGCACCTAGTTTTTGAAGGAGGAAAACAAGGGAAAAAATATTCTGAATCTCAGAAGCCAGAACAGCAAGAGGGATCGCTGCGCAGTGCAAGCAGCAATCCCTCTTGCTGTTCTGGTTTCTGGGATAGCTGCGCAGCCTGCATTCGCTCCATAAGATGCGCACACATTTCCCCTTACTTTTTAGGAGGGAAAAAGTGAGTCTTATGGAGCAAAAAATACGGTAGTTTCAGAGAAAAGGCTTTTATTTCTACCATCCATGAACTGGTAGAAGGAGCAAGTGTGATAAGTCACAAAAAGCATGCACGAAATTCACAGTCATGTGCACAAGCATATATACCCATTCCAGTTCCCTCCTCCTTTCTCCTCCTTCCAGAGTCCTGCCCCATGAGTTTCTCTGAGCATGAACAGAAAGCTGTCTTGGGACTATTGGACTCTTAGCACCCTTCCCAGGAAAGGGGGAATGAGAAGCCAAGGGGTTTTCAGCATGTTCAGATATGCTTCAATCTCTTGTTCTGGCATGGTTCTCGGACAAGTTGCAATGTGGTTCTTTAGCAAGGCCAGAAGGCATGAGAAAGGCATGAGAAACAATGGACTGTGTTCCCTACCTTTGTTGCAATCTTTTTAGTTACAGCAAGCGGAATGTTTCTGATGCTTAGCTAATGCCTTTTAGCTGCTGAGAAAAATGATTTTGAAAAGCTCTGAGAAGCTTTGAGCCTGCTTTGGTGGGGGGTGATTTCGGGCCCAGGTGAGGTCACCTGTCCTCACCTTCCTTCAAAAACACTTAATTGTAAAAACAGCATGAAATACAGTATAAAAACATGAATAACAATAAAATTCAAAAATCAATTTAGGGGAAATCAGCATTAGATAATCCCCAGGGCTAGCTGGGTTCTACTTGGGCCAGTGAGGAGGCCAGAGGAGAATTAGCTGTGGTGTCTCAGAGTGGGTAATCTTCATAAAAGGGGCGGGGGAGGGAAGAAAGGGGAAATAAAAGATCAGGCTGAATTCAAATTAAATTTAGGGGGGGGGGGCAGAAGGACTAATGGGGCAAACAAACGCGTCAACCCAATTTTACGGGAGGAATGAGGAAGCTGCGTCGCTCTGGGACACAATTCTCATCATCTCCAGTCATCGGCTCTGCTGGCTGAGGGGGAAGGTCCAAAACATCCTGAAGGCCACACATTCTCCACCCTTGAACTTTACTAAACTGTTACTTGCCTTTGCTTCCCCTAGCTAACACCGTCAGAACTCCGCTTCCTTTTAATGTGAGCTGGAGAAGCTCCAGATGTTGTATGACAGCATCTCCCATTATCCCATGCTGACTGGGGCTGATGGGAGTCCTCAAAGACTACAGGTTCCTTATCCCTGAATTCAACCATCACTTGCCTTCACTGCCCCTGGCTACCACCATAACTGTCAGTTTCCATTTCTTAGTGCAAAAAGCATTGCTCTGATATGTAGAGATCTTTCCTATTCTACTTATTCTGGAAGCTTTGTAGTGATCAGGTGGGATTGCTATGAGGAATTACAACAAATATAGAACAACAAATATGGAAACTTCTGTTTCAGTGTATCTGAAGAAGTGTGCATGCACACGAAAGCTCATACCAAGAACTAACTTAGTTGGTCTTTAAGGTGCTACTGGAAGAAATTTTTTTTTTGTTTTAACAAATATAGAGTAAGTCATCTGTGTCAGCAATGAAAACATTGCGTTGACTGGGTTTTAACTATTTTGATATGATTTTTGATCAATCCACACCTCTGCATCCCTGTTCCATTTCTCTTTCTTGACCAGTCACGTACACAGCCCAGTTGCTTCACCAGGCATGCATCCTGGGCCATAAAGAAAGTGGGCAAGTTTCTTTGATGTAGCTTTTCTGATATGTTAATCTCAGGATGTTAATCTTAGGGCCAGGAAACAGATCTCACCTGAAGGTGATAATGATCGCTGTCCTCCTGGCCATCCTTCTTATCATGTGTATTGCTTGTTTATGACCTCAGGGGTTGCCCAATGCACTCCTTTGTAGTTCTGTTTTGTTTACCCCAGAAATATGTGTGCTCAATTAGTTTTGGTAGTTTAACTTTGTCCCCACTTGGGGTTTGTTGAAATGCTCAGAAGAAATCTGATTGGTTCTTACGAACACTCTGTAAAAAGTTCTTTTGTGAATAAAACGACCTGGGCTAGAGGGTGGAGACAGAGATTATTATACGCACCCTTCCCAGAGTCTTGCTGGTTCAAGCCTCTGTGTGTATTCTTATTAATCAGAGTTCAATCCTTCCTTTGCTTTGGGAACGCCTCAAGCTTCTCCATGTGACAGAAACAAGCAGAAGGTTCATGATCTTTGGGTTATTCCTTCAGAGAAGCTGAGTACAGCTGGCTTAAACTGGTTCTGTTATCACTTTCAGTCAAGGTCATGCTGTCTATAAAAGTAGGGCCAGAAGGAGCCTGGGTTTCACTTCCTATTTCTATCTCTTTTCCTTTTGGTGTGGTGTTCTGCCCATAGTATGCTTAGTGCTAAGGTTTAGACTTATTATAAGTTTAAGTTAAGTCTGCTGCAACTGGATTTCTTATGGACAGTGCCAACCCTGTATGTATTTTATTTGTGACCATTACACTCATTTGTCTTCAGTAGCAGTAAAGCTCTGCTGGATGAAATACAACTGCCTCTGGTCTATTTTTTTGGAATCTTGCAACGTTTAAGTTTTTACTCTGCTAACTATACGTCGGAGTTCTGCTCTGGATCAATATTGAGTAGAATTCCATGACAATAACCACACTGCCTTCTTTTAACTGAAATAAAAAAATAAGGTCTTATCTATATAATAAAGGTACATAAATGTACTAAGCAAACACGTACATAAATATATAAACCACATGTCTGAAGCTGCACAGGAGAACAGCCATGTTGCCATTTTGACTCCCAAACTGTCCAGGAGTGTTTTTCTGCAAAGTCAAATGGAAAAGCCTCCCCATTGTCTTTTCCTTCACAAATCCTGTCTTATCTGTGTATGAATAGGGTGAGCCTGTGATCTGGCTCAGGAACTAAGTATTTATTATTACAAAAGACTGGCCAGGCTCCCCAGGGTATCAATCCAGTAAGCATTAACAGGTAATTTGCCAGACAGGAGATAAACAACGACAGGAGGTAAACAAAGCACTCAGATTTCTGCTGTAGACCGCCATTTCTGTGATGTAGGTATGATGTATCTGGGGGATGGTCTTAACCCCTTCTGTGGTGTAGATATGATGTTTCTGGGGGTGGGCTTGGACTCCAGGGCTGGCAATTTAAAATGTCTATATAAGGGGGGACACACCTTGGTTCTGGGTCCTCCTCCTTCTCCTGTGTGTGAAGGGGGCACCCTGTTGCAACAGTTCAATAAAGATCAGGCTTACAAGCCGCTTTGCTTCTCAATATTCTCTGGTTGGCCTCTGTTCTTTCCTCTGACCGATGGAGAACCTACAAAGGACTCTATAAGGGCTCTTGTGTCCCTCATAAGGGAATAAGGGCAGATTTTAGTTTATTACGTAACACAGAGATGAGGGACCTGTGGCCCTCTAGGTTTTGCTGGACTCCAACTCCCATCATCCTGGAGCATGGCTACTTGGAGCCCAACAACTTCTCAAAGCCACAGATTCCCCACCCGCACCTGACAGGCACCCACGATGACCCTACCTCCTGCTCTCTTTGGCAACCAGACAATGGGGCCAATCTGATCTCACCTTTCAGCATGGGTTGCTTCCAATACTAGTCCTACTCAGAGTAGGCCCACTGCAGTCAAGGGACATGACTGACTAGGGTCCATTTCCCCCCTCAATGGGTCAACTCTCGAAGGGAACCTTGTCGGTAAACTGAATGATTGGGTGGGGGGGTTTCCTGCTACAGTATCTGGATGAAAACGGGCGCACCCTAGGAATCTCATTTCATTTAAAAAATAAATAAAAAATGGAAGTTACTAGTCCTCAAGACTGATTTAGGTCCAGGAATTTCAGCTGGCCTGTCTCTCAGTAGGACTTGGCTGGAGACAACCCAGAAGATGGCTTCTGGGTGCAAACTGGCACACCCGAAAAGGAAGAAGTATGTCGGGTACACCGCTAAGATCTTTCACGTAAGACCCACAATCCTCACCCGTAAGATGTCACAAAGTATTTGTGGACGTGCGGGTCAGGAAATTCCCTCCCATGGTTGCCAGGAAGGTCCTCAATCTTCCACTCGTCCCCTCCATTCTGTTCAATTTTCCAGGAGTTGAAGCCCGCTGTAGGTGAAAGCAGGAAGAGAAGATATAATGAAAGCAGAGGACACTGTCACTGTCCAATTGGCAGTGACCTTTTCCAAGTCCCTTGACAAGTACACAGAGCTGAAGGAGGAAACTGAAAGAGAGGCACTCATTTCCACTTCCTCTTTTCCTCTGACCGCTCTTGGCATTTTACCAGATCCTTCCATAGCTCAGTCAGCAGAGCATGAGACTCTTTAACCTCAGGGTTGTGGGTTTGAGCCCCACGTGGGGCGAAAGATTCCCTCATTGCAGCGGGTTTAACTAGATAACCCTTGTGGTCCGTAGCTGTCAACTTTCAGATTTGAAAGTAAGGGATCAGCAGCCTCGAAAATAAGGGATCAGCAGCCTCACGTGTCCCAGGGACAGTCTACAGGATATCTAACCATCCAGGATAGCAGCGGGAAGCAGCGCTGGAATAAGGGAATTTCCCCGCAGAAAAAGGGAATGTTGACAGCTATGTCGTGATCCCTTCCAAGTCTACCATTCTATGATCCCATGACAGTGATCATCACGGCTGTTCTTTTCTCTTTATTTTTTGCCCATTGTTTTTTATTGAGTTTCAAAGGTTTTCAACAATTTGACACCGTGACAGAAACCAGAGCGCATGGAAACACTGTTTACCTTCCCACTAAAGCAGTAGCTATTTATCTACTTGTGCTGGTGTGCTTTCGAACTGCTACGTTGGCAGGAGCTGGGACAGAGCTTACTCTGTCGCGGGGATTCGAACCGCCGACCTTCTGTTCGGCAAGCCCAAGAGGCTCAGTGGTTTAGACCACAGCACCACCCGCCTCCTTTTTACATCCCATCCAGGGACAAGCGCTCAGGTCGGGAAGCAGGAAGAGCGAAGGGCCTGGCTTGTGGAGAAGGGGGCTCCTGAGGGCCAGTCAGAAAGGCCTCGAGGGCCACGTCCCATCCTCCAAACTTTTGAGGCCCAGCTCAACGCCACCCGCACCCCACCAACATTTGAAGGAAAGGTGCTCAAAATCAGATCGAAATCTGCGCCAAACAACAACATCAATTTATTATTTATACCCCGCCCATCTGCCTTGGTTTCCCCAGCCACTCTGGGTGGCTTCCAACAAAACACTAAAATGCAATAACCTTTTAAACATTAAAAGCTTCCCTAAACAGGGCTGCCTTCAGATGCCTTCTAAAAGTTTGGTAGTTATTTTTCTCTTTGACATATGATGAGGGCGTTCCGAGAAGGCCCTCTGCCTGGTTCCCTGTAACTTTGCTTCTCGTAGTGAGGGAACCACCAGAAGGCCCTTGGCACTGGACCTCAGTGTCCGGGTAGAACGATGGAGGTGGAGACGCTCCTTCAGGTATACTGGACCAAGGCCGTTTAGGGCTTTAAAGATCAGCACCAACACTTTGAATTGTGCTCGGAAACGTACTGGGAGCCAATGTAGGTCTTTCAGGACCAGTGTTATATGGTCTTGGCGACTGCTCCCAGTCACCAGTCTTGCTGCCGCATTCTGGATTAGTTGTAGTTTCCGGGTCACCTTCAAAGGTAGCCCCATGTAGAGCGCATTGCAGTAGTCCAAGCGAGAGATAATCAGAGCATGCACCACTCTGGCGAGACAGTCCGCGGGCAGGTAGGGTCTTAGCCTGCGTACCAGGTGGAGCTGGTAGACAGCTACCCTGGACACAGAATTGACCTGCGCCTCCATGGATAACTGTGAGTCCAGAATGACTCCCAGGCTGTGCACCTGGTCCTTCAGGGGGACAATTACCCCATTCAGGACCAGGGAGTCCTCCACACCTGCCCGCCGCCTGTACCCCAAGAACAGTACTTCTGTCTTGACAAGACAAGAACAAACCTTCGGCACAAGGGTTCTGAATTAAGTTTTTCCGCAGGGTGGAGAGGAAGTAGAATATCCTCCAGTCGGGAACGTTCCTGTCCGGCGCACGGGGGTGGAACCCTTCAAGGTGACACTTTCGCTTCCACAGCGAAGGGAGGTCCACCAAGTCGCGCCACAGCACGCAAACGAGGCGGCAGCGGAGAACTAGCTCCCTGGCAGGGACCAGGCACAGCACGTCGATCAGGATGTCTTCCGGCAAATCTCCGATGTTCACCATCTTACTCTGGGGTGTTCTCAGCTGTCTGCAAAAAAGGAAAAAAATAAATAAATCGGTAAAAGGGCTGTTGAGGGAAGGACCACTTTTATTTATTTATTTTTGAAATAATTTTTCTTTGAATATAAAATCATAACAATACAACCATACACATCAACAATTAAAAGATTCCTCTGAATCTCTGGACTTCTCCTCCATGGGTCCTATTATTAAACCTTTCCTACTGCATCTTATGAACGTCCTTAGAAGCTTCTACCCGGTTGTCACTGGAAACGGAATTATGGGCTAAATGGATTTTTGGAGCCTCCGCAAACTGAGAGTGTCTATCTGAGTGTCAAAATCTGTGGGAAATCTGCTGGGGGGGGGGGGGCAGCGCCTGCTCTCCTACTATGCCTGGCAGTTCCCCAACAGTTCTGACAAAATTTCATGGCATAAAAACAGAATTTCCTGGTTTGTTCTTGACACCATTTTGCCACCCTCACCACCTGCTTGAAGGATAAAACTGATGGCTATTCACACACAAAAAGTCTGGCAAGGTGGTTAGAGGACCTGGAAGAGACCAGGGTTCAAATCGCAATTCGGTCATTAAACTCAGCCCTAACCTCCCTCACAGGGATGTTGTGAGGAAAAAATGGTGGGATTGGCAGGGCAGGGAACCTTGGAAGAAAGGTGGGATATAAATAATAACAGCAATATTTGTAATATGAATTCATTACCATTAACTGTTATCGTTATATTTTATAACCCGCCTTCTTTCCAGACCAGGACTGAAGGCAGCTTACAAAAATTATAACAACAGAGATTAAAAACCTGAAAGCTGAGAACTCATAAAAGGTAATCATTAAAGCCACTACTAGAATTGAAACAATATTTTTTTAAAAAATATTAATATACAGATAATAAATACAGGCCTGCACTATTTAAAAGCCCTTTCTTTAAAAATAAAAATAAATAAATCAGTTCCCGAAGGCCTGTTGGAATAAACCAGTCTTTATTTAGCGGTTTTAATACCTACCGGTATCTATCTCTATGCATATGAAGACTGTTATCAGAGCTGTGAAAGCAGCCCCTATAAATTCTGCCCCAACGAAACAGAAAGGACTAACAACAGGAGTTCCAGTTCCTGATTTATGTAACTCATTTTTCATTTTGGGTGTGGCTTTAAAGGTTTAAAACATCCCAATGTCATGACAGCCACATGGTTTGGGCGGTGGCAGGGAAAGGGTTATGCTAGTTCAGCAATTTAATTCATTGTTAATAAACTACACACCTCAATGGTGTTTGGTGTTTGTGTACGACAGAGAGAGAGAGAGAGAGAGAAGAGCAGGCTTATACAAGAACCCTGCAGTGTGTACCCCACTATTAACAAGAAGAGGCCTACGCAACAACCCTGTGATGTAAAGGTAAGGGGACAGTTGTGGCCGACTCTGGGGTTGCGGCACTCATCTTGCTTTATTGGCTGAGGGAGCCGGCGTACAGCTTCCAGGTCAAGTGGCAAGCATGACTAAGCCGCATCTGGCGAACCAGAGCAGCGCACGGAAATGCCGTTTACCTTCCCGCCAGAGTGGTACCTATTTATCTACTTGCACTTTGATGTGCTTTCAAACTGCTAGGTTGGCAGGAGCAGGAACTGAGCAACGGGAGCTCACCCCGTCGCGGGGATGCGAACTGCTGACCTTCTGATCGGAAAGTCCTAGGCTCTGTAGTTTAACCCCCAGCACCACCCGCGTCCCACCCTGTCATGTAGTCCACGGTTAACAGGGAGAGGATTCTACAATAACCCTGCTGTTTACTGCAAGTTGGAAGCGAGGTCAATCATCAAGGGATGGAGAGGCCTGGGGGGGGGACTCGGGGGGGGGGGGCTGTCCAAGTGGATTTCTTTTCGAAATATGATAACCGCTTGTCCCATTCTAAATTATTTGAATGGTCTCTTGTGCAACAAACCTGCTTCCCAAAAAGATCAGGGTGGGGTTTTTTTTGCAAGGAGGAAAGTGATAAGATAAGAAAATAAAATCGAATGTGTGGACGCAACACTTGCTTTGACGCAACGCCAATACAGTGGTACCTGGGGTTAAGTACTTAATTCATTCCGGAGGCCCGTTCTTAACCTGAAACTGTTCTTAATCAGAAGCACCACTTTAACTAATGGGACCTCCCGCTGCCGCCGCACCGCTGGAACACGATTTCTGTTCTCATCCTGAAGCAAAGTTCTTAACCTGAAGCACTATTTCTGGGTTAGCGGAATCTGTAACCTGAAGCGTATGTAACCTGAGGTACCACTGTATCACCTCCCTGCAAGCAAATCAGCCCATTTTGTCTAATCTCTTTTTGCAATCAAATCAAGGCAAAGTTAGAGAGAGAATGCATTGGGGCAATTCTTGAGGTGTGGTCCAGTTCCCATTTCCGATTTCTGAGCAAACGAAACTCGCCACAGCCTTGCGGTGCAGACCTGAAGTTTTTACTCCTCGAGGAGAACCAAAATACGGCCACTTTTCAGCACCGCTGTTTATTATCCAACACTTTAAAAACAAACAGACAACCTTTTCATCACAAATCTGGAAGTATACTTGATAATCGGATAACGCTCATATTCTTTACCCGGACTTTCTTGTTTTAACCCATCTGCAACTGTTCTGTTTTAGATACATCGTAAAGTGAAACAATAATAATAATAATAATAATATTTCGCTTGGTTATTTAATGTAAAAACATTGGATCAGGCCAGTATCCTGTTCTCACTGTGGTCAACCAGCTGCCCCAACAGGCTGCTCAAAAGCAAGACCCCCAAAAGCAGCAACAACTCTCCCCCCCCCCGACCCCTGCCCCAAAACTACACACAGAAGTCTCAAGATCTCCACCCACCCCCCGGTTGTAGTACTGCCTCTATGCTGGTATCGGTAAGCTTTGCATGGCTTAAGGGGAGATTATTATTTTTTGCGGAATGCACCCGGGAGAGGGGGTTGTCCACCGACTCCATCCTACAGACCCCTTTTGCGTTCTCACGTGCAAAAAACTCTCGCGAAACACACTCGCGCAAAAAAAAGGACACATCCGACAACAACCAACCCACCCCCTTGGCTGCCTTGCGCGAGGTCCCCATCCCTTTTAAAAAAACAACAACAACTGGATTTTTACCTTTCCAGCGGAGCAATGGAAAAGGAGTCTCTGCCCCGAGCAGCACCCAGTTGCAAAACGGAGAGAATGCAAAAAATGTGGGGAGGGGAGAAAGGGAGAAACAGAAAGTATGCAGGAGGAAATATTAAAATGACAAGCCGGGGGAAGTCCCGCCCGGTGCTTCTCCTCCACCAACCAAACGGCCTCTGCTTCTGCTCCCAGAAGAAGGGAAATCCCAGGCGCCACACAGAGCTGAGAAAAGTGTAGAGTAGTGCCACTGTCGTCAATCACCAGTTGGGGATTTCCAGGTTCGCTTCCAGGAAGCCATTCAGTTCCGTTTGCTGTCTCAACCCGAACCTCCTGTCGTTGCTGTTTTAAAATATTTTTTTAAGGTGGTCTTCTCCAGGCTTCTTCAACTGTTCCTCGTAAGGTTTGGTTTCCAGACCATCATCTTGGTTGCCCTCCTCTGCACACATTCCAGCTTGCCAATATCCTTCTTAAATTGTGGTGTCCAGAACCGGACACAGTATTCCAGGTGTGGTCTGAGCAAGGCAGAATAGAGCAGTACTATTACAGTGGTACCTCGGGTTACATACGCTTCAGGTTACACACTCCGCTAGCCCAGAAATAGTGCTTCAGGTTAAGAACTTCGCTTCAGGATGAGAACAGAAATCGCGTGGCAGCGGCACAGCAGCAGTGGGAGGCCCCATTAGATAAGTGGTACCTCAGGTTAAGAACAGTTTCAGGTTAAGACCGGACCTCCAGAACAAATTACGTTCTTAACCCGAGGTACCACTGTATTTGAGGCCTTAAAATTCTTATAACAGCATCCACCCCTAACAAGGAACTGCAACTTGAGGAACTTCAGACCAACAAACTACAGTGGTACCTCGGGTTACATACACTTCAGGTTACATACGCTTCAGGTTACAGACTCTGCTAACCCAGAAATAGTGCTTCAGGTTAAGAACTTTGCTTCAGGATGAGAACAGAAATCGTGCTCCGGCGGCGCGGCAGCAGCAGGAGGCCCCATTAGCTAAAGTTGTGCTTCAGGTTAAGAACAGTTTCAGGTTAAGTATGGACCTCCAGAACGAATTAAGTACTTAACCTTAGGTACCACTGTAAGTCCTTTTCTTTGTTCATGCATAGTACTGGGGCTTCTGTCCCATATCTATCTCACACTTAACATCACAGTGCTGGCTACAATAGAAAAGGATGCTGGGTTTAGGCCTGCAGGAAGGCTGGAGGGAGAACAGGAAGAGAGGCGTTCGTGGACCATGCAAGGAGCAGACCAGAAGAGCAAGGGGCACTTTGCCCACTTTGCTAAACAGATACAGGACACAGGCAGGAAAGTCAAGCAGGGTTGGAGTGGAACATCCGGCGGCTATTTCAAATCACTGTAACCAGGATGCGTCTCAGCAAGCTCATGTGAACAACATGTAAGCAGGGATGAGCTCATGTTGGGAAAGGACTATTGATTTATGGTGTGCTGGTCCAACTTACCTGAGGAGAAACACGGCAAGTGAGTGAGCCAATGGGGGACTGCATTTCAGGCACCCCCACATCCCCGAAATTCTGTCAGATCCAACTTGGTTGGCTGGAAGTAGTAGAGCATGGATGGGTTAACTAAGGCCCAGGGGCCAGATCCGGCCCAATCGCCTTTTAAATCCAGCCCGCTGATGGTCTGGGAATCAGAGTGTTTTTACATGAGTAGAATGCATCCTTTTATTTAAAAGGCATCTCTGAGTTATTTGTGGGGCGTAGGAATTCGTTCACCCCTCCCTTATAGTCCGGCCCCCCACAAGGTCTGAGGGACAGTGGACCGGCCCCCTGCTGAAAAAGTTTGCTGACCCCTGCAGTAGAGCTTCTGCTCTGTTCCTTGTTGCCTAGAAGAGGAAATCTTTACTTTTAGATAGGTACGTTGTCAGGCTACGTGCACCACCCAAGAAGATTAGGATCTTCTACTGGAGTTGAACTGTGTATCTGTTGTGAATATGTGTTTATACCCATAACCTTACACCCACAATAACTTCACACCCCAGAGGATTACAGGTTAGTTTATTCCTTGGGATAAAAGTGACAAGACTGCATGCATGCTTTTTCCAAGCAGAAAGGTCACAATATAAGCGGGCAGCAAATCATACACCTTGATCCCGAGAGTAAAAAGGACACCTCCCTATTCTGAAAGCCTGGAGAGATGGCGCAGCCTGAATGAATGACATTTGTAGCTACCAATCTTCTTCTCCAAGGAGCTCACGGAGGCGTCTGTGATTCTCTCCCTCCTCCTTTTATCCTCACAGCCACCAAGATCAGAAGTGACGATTTCCCTGTATGATTTTGGGCCAAGGTTACCTTATGGAGAAGGGAGGAAGAGTCTTTTGGGCAGGAGTGTGTCATAGCACCTTTATTCCGGTCTATTTGTTATTTTGTTCGCCTTGGGCTAGTTTCTAGCTAAATGAACATGAACTGCATAAGAAATGACTGACTGTTTATGTCATCTATTTCCTGATTCATAGCTTCACTTTTGCAGGAAGATTCATTCCCTGTCTGTGCAGAACTCCATTCTTCCCAACAGGAGGCGATAATCAAACTTTGCTGGCACATGATATTAGCCATTAAGAGGCCGGGATCTTTGCTTATGCCTTCCAAGTCATGTTTAAGGTAAAGTCTGGTACCAGGGTGTTTTGAACCGTAGACCCAGAGGAGTGGCTGGGAGCAGGTATGACAAAGAAGGAGGCCAAAGACGCGAGAATGATTCATTCTGGTGCTTTATTAAGAAATGTATAGGCTTACAGGAATCCAGATCTCCTGGCCTTCTCTTGCAGAGATGCAGGACAGACACTGCAGCAAGGAGATGGTCTGTCCACACCCAAGCAAAAGTGAATACATTCTGCATATGCAAAGTAGCATACATTACATTGCCTAGGACATCCCATTGCTTCACCTGCCCAGATGAGGGCTTGGGTGGCCAATACCTAATCTTATAGATAGTTCCCCTTTGTGGACTCAGAGCCTAGCACCCCAAGCCCCAAGCTTGTATCAAAGCAAGCGAATATAAGCATATATGAGCTCGTTGCTACAACAGCTACC
This sequence comes from Podarcis melisellensis, assembly GCF_964234715.1. Lineage (NCBI taxonomy): Eukaryota > Metazoa > Chordata > Lepidosauria > Squamata > Lacertidae > Podarcis > Podarcis melisellensis. Next base: position 13,206,666 of record NC_138540.1, read on the forward strand.
AATTAATTGTGGTGTTATCTTGACTACCAAGATGGCATTGGCAGGGTGTTATGTACTGAGTTGAATAGGATCCAAACTGCAGCAGTCTGATTGGTCCTAGAACAATAGGATCCAAAATGCAGCAGTCTGATTGGCCCAAGCATATCAACAGCTGCCAGTAGATGAGGCCACAGCAGAGGCACAGAGCGTTCAGGGTAAAGCGGCTGCAGTTCGGTGTCAGTGTGGCACTAGGCATATTCCAGAATCTAATGGACTCTCTCCTTAAAGGGATTCCTGGCGTCACCCCTTTCTTCGATGATGTGTTGATTGCCGGGCCCACACCAGAGGAGTTTGAGGACCGCCTCCGCACCGTTCTGCACCATTTCCAGACGGCGGGTCTCAAGGTGAAGCGGGAAAAATCTCTACTAGGAGTGCCTCAGGTGGACTTTCTGGGATTTATGGTGGACGCAGAAGGGGTCCACCCGACTGGGGACAAGGTACGGGCCATTTGTGATGCCCCAGCACCCAAGAGCAAGACTGAACTTCAGGCCTTCTTGGGACTCTTGAACTTTTACCATTCATTCCTCCTCACCACTATGAGCTGAATAAAGAGCATGAAATCACTTTGCGACTGAGTATATTTCACAGAGTTTCCGGAACCATTCACCTTTGGTTCAACACATAGGGTTAAAATAGGAGGTCTCTTTTTAGATCTATGCCAGTGTCACTGATGCCATGATCTGCAGCATTAAACCATAAAAAAGAAGTTCAGATTACCACCCATTGTTGTGATGTGCCCTATCCAATGGGGGTGGGGGAAGAGGACGCCTTGCTATCCCAAAACCATCTCACTTAAAAAATAAAAAAGAGGTACGTAGTTGGTTTTCACCAACCTCCTTGCCATCCCATCTCTTGCCTTGCTTTCATATTCAGACATGCTTCTGGATCACAGATATGTAGAAGCAGAGCATCTGCATAAGATACAAGTTGAGAGAAGCAAAGAGAACGCAAAATCGAAGCTACAACTGGGTGCAAAATTTAGCGCAGATGAGAGAAGGGATGATGGCGTTAAGGAGAGGAGCGGTCATCACTGTACCAGTCATCATTGTACCAGGAATCATAATTGGACGCACTATAATAAAGCCAATAAGGCATTTCGTCATCGCTGGAATGTGGATCGGGGTAATCCCTGTAGTCGTAGTAATCGTCATCCTCTTCTGCCACTGGTGGTGGGTGAAGTGTGATTCTGCTTTGCAATACCTTCATCCCAGCCCAGGATGGCTCCCTGTCTTCACTTGGGCAGTGCTCCGGGTAGAGGAACTTAAGGAGGCTGATTTTCTTGTCCGCTTTGTGTTCAAAGAGGATATGACGGACACCTTGAGGGTAGTTTACAAAAGTGTGTGAAACCTGGAGAGGAGAGAAAAAAGGGACGGGGCTGGTGGGCCTGGGGGAGGTTGCAGAGAGGAAACTACCCCTTCCAGGATGGAACCTTCACCCCACAGCAGTGGCTGGAGGGGCAGAAGGGCGGAAGCCAACAGTAGGGGGAGCCAGACCCAAGGAGAGGCAGAGGCAGTCAACAAAGTCTAGTTTTGTCCCCATTCTCCTCTTGCCTGATGTTAAGCAAGAGGAAGCTCGCAGGTAGTCAACCACTGAGCTGCTTGTCAGTAAGACACTTTAAGGTTTTCTACAATCTAGTGGTATATATCTTTTATGAAATATTTACACAAGAAGGCCTGCATGTTGTAGCAGACGGAGGTTGGTGGGACCCCTTTCACCCCCATAGACCACCCTCCACTAATTTTAAAAAGCGTGCATTTTCTACTCAGGCTCAGCTCACCGGACACCACGTTGGCACACCAGGTTCTTCAATATGTTCTTCAAGGACTTCAGAGTCTGCAGACAACAGCTTCACGCTCAGTTTATAGCATGAACCAGGCTCTCTTGAAATGCTGTTTTTGGTGGGGGGGGGGGAAGGAAGAGAGAGAAATTATATGAGCCTGGGACAAATTGAGGTCCAGCTGGGCACATCAACCACCACTATTTCTGCCACTACAACATGGTGATTGAGAGAGATCTTGGCAGTGCTTTTCCCTAAAAAAATGTTTAGGGGTACTCTCATTTTGACTCAATAAAATCACCATGTTATGGTTCAAATCAGGGGAAATAAATACAGTAAGTGGAAAAAAGTACAAAGAAACTTTTTTTCATTTGGATTACTTCATATGACACAGCTGATGATTTACCGTGCTAGAGAAGAAATTACATTTTTTAAGTTTCTTCTCCCATTAGATTCACAAAATGTTTAGGGGTATGTGTACCCCTGCATTTCCCCAGAAAAAAAGCACTGGATCTTGGTGCCGGCATTTTTATATTTCTGGGTATCTTTGGTCAGGGAAGTAAAGAGACCGAAATATTGGCCGAAATATTGGGAAATTTTAGAGCAAGAAGGAGACAAACTAAAATTGCAGAGTTTCGAGAAATTAAAAGATAAAGTGTGAGACTGGTTACATTATTTTCAAATAAGAGAGGCTTATAATCTGGATAAAAAAATTGGCTTCCAGGTGGAGAAATCAAAATTGGAAACGGAACTGCTAGATCCAAAAGCTAAAATATTATCAAGAATGTATAACTTGCTGTTAGAATGGAACACGCAGGATGAAATGGTTAAGTCAGCTATGATTAAATGCGCACAAGACATTGGACATAACATTATGGCGGCGGACTGGGAGCAGTTGTGGACCACCGGTATGAAATTTACGGCATGTAATGCCCTAAGAGAGAATATTATGAAAATGGTAAACAGGTGGTACATGACCCCAGTCAAGCTTGCAAAAATCTATCATCTGCCTGATAACAAATGTTGGAAATGTAAAGAGACTGAAGGTACCTTCTTTCACCTTTGGTGGACATGCCCAAGGATTAAGGCCTTTTGGGAAATGAAATATAATGAAATGAAGAAGGTATTTAAATATACTTTTTTGAAGAAACCAGAGGCCTTTCTCCTGGGCATAGTCGGCCAATCGGTGTTAAAAAAGGATAGAACTTTTTTTATGTATGCAACAGCAGCAGCAAGAATACTTATCGCAAAGCATTGGAAGACGCAAGATCTACCCACCGTGGAAGAATGGCAGATGCAAGTAATTGACTATATGGAGATAGCAGAAATGACTGGCAGAATCCGAGACCAGGGAGAAGACTTGGTGGAAAAGGACTGGAAGAAATTTAAAGACTACCTGCAGACACATTGTAAAATCCATGAATGTTAAAATGATGTGAGATATAAAATAATATGGCATTAGTGAATAAGTTATGATTATGCAATAAGGAATGTAATAGGGATGAAAGTTTAGAAATAAGACTTACTTAAATATTTTAATAGATAACGAGATTTGAAAGAGGATAGGGATTTGCTGAATCTGATGGTATAAACAGGAACGCAAGGAAGGGAGGTGTGGGGAAGCCAAGAAACAGGGTTAAGAAATTCAGAACTTTAAAGGGGAAAATGTTTATTCTTTCTTCTTTTATGTATTCTTCATCTTCTTTGTTTTATGTTTTGTATTGTTTTATTTTTTATATGTTCTTATGTATCTTTCTAAAAAATCTTAATAAATATCTTATATATAAAAAAAGAGAAGTGTCTCATTAACATTCAAAATAAAACTAAAAGATGGGTTCCAGTGCCTTCCTGATGAACACATGTGGTAACTAATTTGGACTGGGTGCCACTCTAAATAAGCGGAGACAAACTGCAATCCCTAATTGGCAGTAGCTCAGTGGTTGGAGCATCTGCTTTGCATACTGAAGGTCTCTTGTTCAATCCTTGGCATCTCCAGATAAGACTGAAACCCTTGAGAACCACTGCCCTCTCTGTGCCACCATGGAAGTGATGGCCAATGGCAGCCTTCATTCCTCTAGACAACTGCCCCTGGGGCTGAAGCCTAGGTCCAAGCAGACCCTCCCCTCTGCCTCCAACCCACTGACCTCATCTATCCTTGGGATCTCACAGATACCGAGAACTTGATTTGGGGTGTCCACCCTCCCTGAGCCCCAGCCGGGACAGGACACTTGGCACTCACCAGTCCTTCACCTCAATCATGGGTCTGGCTTCATCCATCAGTTCATCCCAGTAGCCCTCGTCCTTCAAGGTGATGAGCTGAGACTTGCTGCAGGGCCTGAGACATTAAGCAACACCATCACTACCTCACAGCATTGGGGGATGTAGGTGGCGCTGTGGTCTAAACCACTGAGCCTCTTGGGCATGCCCATCAGAAGGTTGGCTGTTTGAATCCCTGCAACGGGGTGAGCTCCCATTGCTCTGTTCCAGCTCCTGCCAACCTAGCAGTTCGAAAGCACGCCAGTGCAAGTAGATAAATAGGTGCCGCTGTGGTGGGAAGGTAAACAGTGTTTCCATGAACTCTGGCTCCTGTCACGGTGTCCCGTTGTGCCAGAAGCAGTCTAGTCCTGCTGACCACATGACCCGGAATGCTGTCTGTGGACAAACGCCGGCCCCCTCAGCCTGAAAGCGAGACGAGTGCTACAACCCCATAGTTGCCTTTGACTGGACTTAACCGTCCAGTGGTCCTTGACTTTTACCTTTTACCCACAGCTTTTGGACCACGTGTTCCAAAAGGCTCAGCAACTGGCTATTGTGGGCAACCTCTAGCTCCCTGGATAGAAAGTTTGCCCCCTCCTATGCAGAGGCAAGGAATGATGGTCTGCTAGCAACCCATTGTAGGGAAAGCCATTGGGGCATAGGCGCCGACTCCATGGGGCCTGAGGGGGCCCGAGCCCCCTCAAAAATTCGTTTGTTGGGGCTCTGCCCCCCCAATAATTTAAGAAAATTATTACCGTATTTTTCCCTCAAAAAGAGGAAGCGGCTGCTTTCCTGCATTCTGCCTCAGGGACTGACTGCCCACCCTCCTCTGGTTCCTTGCTGTGTTTGCTCAAACGGAACTGTTATGTAGTGTAGTTTCACCCTGGGCCAACAGGGGGATACTGTATATAGTTTTCACTCAGGTCTGTAGATAGTTTTCACTCAGGTCCGCATCAGTTATTTTAGGCGGGAACTCTGGGCTGTTGTTGTTACAATGTTGACAGCCGGCTGCCTATAAAAGCAGGCCGGCTGAGCTGTTTGGAGTCAGTTCTATTCCAGCTTACAAAATAAAGAGCTACTTGAAGAAATCGCTGTGCCGGCTGCTATGTCAACCCACTACTTAATACTGGCGACGAGGATGGGATGGATGGACATCAGAGCACAGCCAGATGCGGCCAGCCTCTGAACTGAGCTGAATCACTGAGCTGAATCACAGAGCGAAATCACTGAGCGAAATCACTGGGCAGAACCAATTCAGAGCTGACTGTTCTGGCTAGAGCACTGTGTTCCATCCATCACCCTTCAGGCTGGCATCGGAATCATGGCTTCACTTGTGCCTCTACTGCCGTTTGCGCCAGCCTCTGAATCATGGAACTCCTACCTCGCTCGGTTCGACTGCTACCTCCAAGCCAACGAGCTGACAGCAGTATCAAAGGATCGGAAGCGGGGCCTATTCCTCAGCCTCTGTGGGCCTGAGGTGTTTGAGACGGCCCGAGCATTGGTTGCGCCTGAAGCAGTCCAGGCAACACCATGGGACACGATCCAAGAGAAGCTCCGCAACCACTACGCACCAAAGCCGTCCAAGATTGCTGCCCGCCATGCGTTCTACCACTGGAACCAGGCAGAGGGGGAGTCAATCAACAACTACACCACCGCCCTGCGACAGGCTGCAATGCACTGTGAGTTCCGAGACTTAGACGATGCCCTGATGGATCGAATCGTCTGCGGGGTCCGGGACATCCATCTGCAACGGCGTCTCCTAGCCAAGCCAGACCTCACGCTACAGAAAGCCATTGAGGAGGCTGTGGTCTCAGAAGCTGCTGAACGCTCCGCCCAGGAGATCCGCAAGTCCAGCAGCCCGCGTCTTGCTAGGGAGCCAGTTCCGGTGCATCATGAAGAGGCCAGCAGTGATGAGGCATCCTCCAGTGAAGACGATGACGTGCACCAGACAAAGCGGGAGCGCAGGAAGTTCCAACAGAAGTCCAAGGGCCAACCGGAATGTGCCGGCTGCAGAGGCAACCATTCCCGTGCCAAGTGTCGATTCAGAGACACCATCTGTAGGAAGTGTTCCAGAAGGGGCCACATCGCTAAGGTCTGCCGATCGGCTCCGTCTGACACCCCCCCTTCATCGACTCGCAAGTCCAAGTCTTCACTCCAGTCTGCCAAGGAAAGTTGTTTCGCTCTCACCAACTGCCGCTGCCCGTCTGGAACCACGATTGGCCAAACCGACTCGCCTACGCGTCGCAAGCTGAACGTCACGGTGCTCATTGAAGGAGCTCCATGTGACATGGAGATCGACACCGGGTCTGCCCTGTCCATCGTGTCATGGAGCACCATCAAAAGACTGGTACCCAGAGTGTCCAAAAGGCAACTCGACTCTCACCGTGTACACCTGAGAGACTACCAGGGAAACGACATTCCCGTGGTAGGCGTTGGCCGGTTCCGGATCGCCTTCAAGGATTTTTCGGGCCTGCTCCGGTTGGTGGTGGTCGAAGGTCAGCGGCCAAGCCTCCTAGGGCTAGACTGGTTTGATGCCCTCGGCCTGGAAGTCACCGGTATCAACTGCATCTCTAACGCAGAGACTGAGGGTCTGGTCAAAGACTTTGCCGAGGTTTTTGACGGCACCTTGGGGCAATATACAGGTACGCCCATCTCCTTTAGCCTTGATCCACAAGTCGCCCCCATCAAGCTAAAGCCACGCCGGGTTCCCTTTGCTCTCAAGGCTAAGGTGGACGAACAACTGGACAAACTGATCGCCCAAGGAGTTTTGGAGCCGGTTGACCACGCCAAGTGGGAAACCCCCATCGTCACGCCTGTCAAGCCAGATGGGTCGGTGAGAATCTGCGCCGACTATAAGTGCACGATCAACAAGGCACTTCAGCAGCACGCTTATCCGGTTCCTGTTGTCCAACACCTGCTGCATTCCCTGGGTGAGGGTAAGGTCTTCGCTAAGCTGGACCTTGCCCAAGCATATCAACAACTGCCAGTCGATGATGCCACTGCTGAAGCCCAGACGATCGTCACCCACCGGGGGGCATTCCGTTGCCGCCGGTTGCAGTTCGGGGTGAGTGTGGCTCCTGGCATCTTCCAAAGCCTTATAGAGCGTCTCCTGCAAGGGCTTCCGGGCGTGGTACCATATTTTGATGACGTCTTGGTGTCTGCAGACTCACACCAGCAGCTGTTCAAGCGCCTCCGTGCCGTGCTGACCAGGTTCCAAGAGGCTGGGCTCAAGGTAAAGAGGGAGAAGTGCCAGATCGCCGTTCCACAGGTAGAGTTCCTGGGCTATCTTATTGATGCCTCCGGCCTTCACCCAACCACATCCAAGATCCGCGCTATCCAGCAGGCCCCCACCCCAAAGAACAAAACGGAGTTGCAGGCATTCCTGGGGCTGCTGAACTTTTATAACATGTTCCTGCCCCACAAAGCCACAGTGGCTGAGCCTCTTCACCGACTCCTTAGCACTAAGACGCCTTGGGCCTGGGGTCATCGGGAGACGGCGGCCTTCAACGCGGTCAAGGCTCTCCTTTCTTCAGACAGTGTGCTGGTACAGTACAGTGAATCCAGGCCGCTGGTCCTTGCCTGCGACGCCTCACCTTTTGGCATCGGTGCTGTCCTTAGTCACCGTTTTCCAGATGGAAGAGAAGCACCGCTCGCCTACTTTTCCAGGACACTATCTCCGACGGAACGGAATTACAGCCAGCTCGACAAGGAGGCATTGGCACTTGTGGCTGGAGTGAAGAGGTTCCATGAATACCTCTATGGCAGGACTTTTGACCTCATCACTGACCACAAGCCACTCCTGGGCCTCCTCGCCGGTGATCGTCCAACTCCACCGGTCCTCTCGCCACGCATGCTGCGATGGACTGTTTTCCTGGCTGCCTACCACTACCGGCTCATCCATCGCCCGGGGAAATCGATGGGCCATGCCGACGCCCTCAGCCGTTGCCCTCTTCCAGCATTTGTGGAAGACCCGGCTCCAGCTTTATCGCTCCTTCTGATTGAGGATCTTCCGGCAGCGCCTGTATCGGCTGCCACTGTGGCCTCCGCATCTGCCCAGGATCGCACCATCAGCCGGGTGCTCAACTGGGTGTGGAGGGGGTGGCCACAAGGGCCTTTTGCATCGGAGTTCCAGCCCTTCGCAACCAGACAACATGAACTCTCAGCTCATTGCGGCTGTCTGCTGTGGGGAGACCGCGTCGTGATTCCCCAGGGACTCCGTCAGCGCGTCCTGGAGGCCCTGCACGTTGGCCACCTGGGAATTGTCAAAATGAAGGCGTTGGCTCGGTGTTACGTCTGGTGGCCTAATATGGACGATGCCATCACTGCCTGGGTGTCCGCCTGTCAAGCGTGCCAAGAGTCGAGGCCTGCACCACCGGCAGCTAAGGGACACACCTGGGAGACGCCAAAGACACCCTGGTCGAGGATGCACATCGATCTGGCTGGCCCCTTTCACGGCCGGACCTTTATGGTAGTGGTGGACGCCTATTCCAAATGGCTGGAGGTCGCCCTGATGCCCTCCACCACTACCGAAGCTGTCATCCGGGTGCTGCGAGGCCTGTTTGCAACGCATGGGTGTCCTGATGTCCTTGTCTCTGACAACGGACCGCAGTTCACGTCAGGCACGTTTGAGCGGTATCTTTTGGGACTGGGCATCCGCCATGCCCTAATGGCACCCTTTCATCCATCCAGCAACGGGCAAGCGGAAAGAATGGTGCGCTCGGCAAAAGAGGCACTGGCGCGCCTGGACCGGGGAGACTGGCATGAGCGGGTCGCCGAATACTTGTTCGTGCAACACATCACCCCTCATGCGGCCACAGAGAGGAGTCCTGCTGAACTGCTTATGGGCCACCGCCTCAGGTCACCACTCGACCGGCTACACCCGGACTTTGCCGTGGCTGAACCCCCAGGCTGTGCCAATGCGCCACGGTCATTTGTCCCAGGAAACCAGGTCTTTGCCCGGAACTATGTGGGGGACATTCCTTGGGTGCCAGCCACAGTAGTGGGAGTCACTGGACCTCGCTCGTACCAGGTGGCACTCGAAGACGGACGCTTGTGGCGACGGCACATAGACCAGCTTAGGCGCAGGGTTGGGGACTTGGACACTACCGAGGTGCCCCCAACTGCGCTTGCGGCTCCAGAAGAGACACGTACAGATGGCGAGGCCCCACCTACACCTCCCTCGCAAACTGCCAGCGTGGAGCCGAACCAAGCCGCTTCAGAACAGACTCAGACCACTCCACTTGCGGAGGCTCCACCCACAGCAGCGGATCCAGGGGAGTTGGTTCCAACGCCACCTAGGGTCGCACCACAGCCTCAGCGAGAACTGTGTGGCCCTCCGGACTTGGCTACCAGTCCCCGGCGGTCTGGCAGAGTTTCCAAGCGCCCAACTTATTTAAAGGACTATGTCGTTGGACATGTATCACTGTTGGTCTAAGTATGGGAAATGTAAACGATATGCTTTTGTGCCTAATTGAACCATTACGCGTAGTGCTGTATATAAGGAAACCATTACGATTGTAACTAACGCCTTATCTCGGTGGGGAGGGGTGTTATGTAGTGTAGTTTCACCCTGGGCCAACAGGGGGATACTGTATATAGTTTTCACTCAGGTCTGTAGATAGTTTTCACTCAGGTCCGCATCAGTTATTTTAGGCGGGAACTCTGGGCTGTTGTTGTTACAATGTTGACAGCCGGCTGCCTATAAAAGCAGGCCGGCTGAGCTGTTTGGAGTCAGTTCTATTCCAGCTTACAAAATAAAGAGCTACTTGAAGAAATCGCTGTGCCGGCTGCTATGTCAACCCACTACTTAATAGGAACAAAGAGCAGGGAAAGTCCCTCCCCTCCAGGCAAGCAGAGTGTCGTCTCTGTGCTCCAGGAGGGGGGGGGGGGAGAGAGAGAGAGAGAGAGAGAGAGCCAGCTGCTTCTCTGCACACCCCTCTCGTGCTCCTTGTCCGTTCTGTGTTTTTCCTTCCCTCCCCACTTAAAATGTGGTTTAAAAGCATGGATCCACATGGATCCTCAGGATCTTTGCATTGGGTCACCCCAAATTCACCAACAGATCACATAGCATGTCCATGGCTACAGCATGCCCCCCAAAAATCACGCACCCACTGTTGCCTGGGGCTGCAGTGGTGCAAAAATGTGGTTTAAAAGCATGGATCCACATGGGTCCTCAGGATCTTTGCATTGGGTCACCCCAAATTCACCATCAGATCACATAGTATGTCCATGGCTACAGCCTGCCCCCCAAAAATCACACACCCACTGTTGCCTGGGGCTGCAATGGTGCAAAAACGTGGTTACAAAACATGGATCCACAGGGATCCTCAGGATCTTTGCATTGGGTCACCCCAAATTCACCATCAGAGCACATAGCATGTCCATGGCTACAGCCTGCCCCCCAAAAATCACACACCCACTGTTGCCTGGGGCTGCAATGGTGCAAAAACGTGGTTACAAAACATGGATCCACAGGGATCCTCAGGATCTTTGCATTGGGTCACCCCAAATTCACCATCAGAGCACATAGCATGTCCATGGCTACAGCCTGCCCCCCCAAAATCACGCACCCACTGTTGCCTGGGGCTGCAGTGGTGCAAAAATGTGGTTAAAAAGCATGGATCCACAGGGATTCTCAGGATTTTTGCATTGGGTCACCCCAAATTCACCATCAGATCACATGTCTGTGGCCACAGCATGAAGCACAAAAATGATACATCATTAATATTCACCGCCCACGGCGGCAGCCAACCTCACAGGTTCACTTAAGGTCGGGGCAGCCCGGGGCTCGCCCCTTTCGTTCCCCCAGCAGGAGCGGTTTGGAGGTCTTGGCCCCCCCCCAATATTTTTTATAAGTCGGTATGGGCCCCCCCAATATTTTTTATAAGTCGGCGCCCCTGCATTGGGGCCTGGCTCTTACTAGTCTCCACCACAACAAAAAAGAACAGCTCATTTGATAGGATTTGGTGATGCAATTTGCTTCACCTTTTTATGACCATTGCATTTTTATGGGTTATATTTATTGGGGGGACTCTCCTTATGCAGAATACAGTGTGAAGCACAAGAACCCGCACCAGGGCAAATGAAAACTCCCTTTCCTCATCTTTAAGTGGATTTGAGTTTGGACAATGATAGGTTCCTCACCCGTTACGTGCAGCAAAGCATTTGTAGAGCTGAACAGGAGCATCTTCATCATTCTTCCAATAAATGCCGATTATCCTACAGATGATTTTTGAGTCTTCTATGGACAGTTCCTCAGTTTCCCAGTGGCCCTCGGCAGGTGTCTGGATTTCCCAGGAGTCCAGGCCATCTGACGCAGTGTGTGATGGGGAGACAGAAAATGAAGGGAGAAGCTTTGAGTGCATGGAAGCAGCCCATGGGTTAGAAAGAAAACAAGAATGACTTAGGCCACTTTCAGACTGTCACTCTTTCCAAGAGGGACCCAGTTGCATAATGGAAAGTTCAGGGTCTCAGATTTAGGCTGGTCTGATGATCGTGTGCAAGAAACCCGCATCTCAACAAATCAGACTTCTTGACGCAATGCCATAAAACCTTCCCACAAATGAATTTGCTCTATAAATAGCCAGTATCCTTAAATGTGGGGCAAATAATCAGGATGAAGGGGCAAAAAACAGGCAGCCTGGAAATGACCGTAGTTAAATTATCACCCTTGGTTTACATGATTAAGTAGTAGACACCCAGAAGTTACCGTAACTGACATTATTACATTGGGTCAATTAATTCTAATAGATCTACTCTGAGGAGCAGGTGTAGGGAATCTTTGGCCCCCGAGATGTTGCTAAACTACTGTTTCCATCACCCTGGGTCATTTCTCGATTGCTGGGGTGGATGGGAACTGTAGTTCCACAACCTCTAGGTTCCCACAAGGTGCTTGGCTATTTAGAATATGCAATTTTATATATATATATATATATATATATATATATATATATATATATATGCTTTCGTAGATTTTCACGGGTACAGGAATGCAGGTTTTGGTGTCCTCGGGTGTCTTCCCGTGTCTTACACGGGAAGACACCCGAGGACACCAAAACCTGCATATATATATATATATATATATATATATATATATATATATGAGACAATGTGTGTGCATGTCTGTGTGTATATAAAGATATATATATTGGCTGGGCGATAACTGGTTTTCAAGGCCACCACGAGGCCTCGCAGATTGTCGCTGCTACTGGCAACCTGTATCGTGGTCATGGCAAGGTGTTTCTGCCACTGCTGCTTCTTCTGTCTCCTAGCAGGTCTGCTGGCGGTCTGGCAGTCCAAGATTATTTGTATTCACTATGACTCACCGCCGCACTTTGAATTGTCCTGAATACCTCCATTTGGTAGCCAAGCCCAAGACCATAACTCCTGTTGGGATGCATTGTGGGTTGCCTGCTGATGATTGATAATATTGTCATTTATCCGTTTTAGACCCCTGAGTAGTAGCAGTTGCCAGGACATTGTCCTGTTCGCCTCTTTATAGTTCCATCCTTATTTCAGACACAATGGTAGATTGCAATGTTTAACTGGTGTCAAGACTGCAGCGTTTAGCTGGTGACATTGTGAGCTTTAGCCGCTGATAACATTGCAGTGTTTAGCTGGTGAGTTATTGTGATATTGAAAACCAGATATCGCTTAGCCTTTATACGCACTGTGATTTATGATATATTACCAGCTCAAATATTATGAAAAAATTATCATCAGGGGAACTTCAAACCGGTTTTGGACGATATATTGCCCAGCCCGAGTGTAGACATTACTGTGCTAGATGAACCAATATTGGGACTCAGTGTACGACAGCTTCCTATGTTCCTAAAGGCTTTATAATTCAGATTTCTGTCCAGGAACGTTTTATTCTCCCAGATAAACGGGGACATACCTTGACCATCAGGGTTCTTGATTAAGTTCTTTTTTAGGTGGGAGAAAATGTAGAAAGCCAATGGCTTTGGAGAAGAGTCGTGGTCCCTTTTCTGGAACTTGCGCTTCCACAGGACCGGCAGGTCTACCAAGTCCCGCCACTGAGAGCAGACCAGCCGGCAATTGCAAATGAGGTCTCTTGCTGGAACCAGAGACAAGATATCCAACAGAAGGTGTTCGGGCAAATTTTCCATGTTCGCTGCCATCTCCCCTTCAATGAGGTCTCAGCCGCCTGAAGAGATGAACCACGAGAGAGGGGAGCAAGGGGAAGGAGCAAACATACAAGATCTGTGAGTGGGCCATAGGCAAGATAAAGCGGGGTACGGCAACAAAATGTTGCAGTGTTAAATGCTTCAGTTCAGCTGCTTTATACCTAGTCAGCCCCCCTATTGATCCATCTAGCTTAGCATTTCCCAACCCTGCTGTCCATTGATTCATGACCCGCTCCCCGAGATGGGTGCAGGAAGTGGAAAGCTATGCCATGCCATTAAGACCTGTATCTCCTGTTCCTGGTTCAGTTGGAGAAATTTATGTACCTCCCTGTTTAATAATGAGCAGCCAGCACAAATCTCTCTGGCTCCGTGTCCATACTAGGAGCCAATTTCCAGGGGTTGATTGGGCTTCACTTCCCCATAGAATGTTTGAGGGAGGCCCCCCCCCGCCCGCAAAATGTTGATTCGCATTGCCATTCAAATGGTGTGCATGTGCCACATCATTATCATCATCATCATCATCATCATTGTTAAGAAAAAAAAAGATATATATTGGAAACCATGGAGGGGCGGGGGAAGCCTGGGGATTCAGTGAATCCCATAAATGTATAAAATCGATTATGTTTAAATACAAATCTTGTCTGTAAATTTTTTTAAAAAAAGAAAGATCCACCGTCTTGGATGCGCTTCTCCTTCCCCCCTATCTTCCAGGGGTTATGGGGCTTCGCCACCCCATAGAATGTTTGACAGATGCCCCATCAAGTTGATGGGCATTGCCATTTGGTGTGCATCATCATCATCATCATCATAATTATTTATTGCATTTATATACCGCCCTATACCAAAAGGTCTCAGGGCGGTTCACATCGAAAGATCACAATATATAAATTAAAAATAAAAGCAAGAGCCCAATAATACCTCCTTAAAAATAGCCAAATTTTAAAAGGGTATGGGATGTTGATCAGGTCAACCAAAGGCCTGGTTAAAAAGGAACTTTTTGGCTGGCGACTAAAGGTGTATAATGAAGGCGCCAGGGGAACTTCCCTGGGGAGCACATTCCACAGACGGGGAGCCACTGCAGAGAAGGCCCCGTTCTCGTGTTGCCACCCTCCGGACCTCTCAAGGAGGAGGCCTCAGAAGATGATCTCAGGGTCCAGGTAGGGCCATATGGAAAAAAGGTGGTCCTTGAGGTATTGAATCATGTGACTGATTATGCAGGGCAGGGCTTACCTGCCCCTCCCCCCACATTTTATTCAATTTGGCACCCCTGTCCGGCTCAATACATTTTTTTAAAAAAGGCCATGTGTGGGTTCGATCTTCACTCATACTAGTCTACCTTACAGGGGTGTCGTTCCACAGAACCTGCCTCTTTGTGAAGATAGACACTTTGAGCATGTGCAGAGTTCTATCTGAGAGCCCAAGTGCAAATGGACTCCTGTCGGCTGCCCTTCCCAGATCCTGCCCCATTGTAAAGACCCACCCTTTGAAGAAATACCAAAGGACCTGGAAAGACTCTTTATGTATGTGACAGCTGCAAAGATGCTTTTTGCCCAGGGGTGGAAATAAGAGAAAACTCCAACCAAAGAAGAATGGATAATCAAGATGGTGGACTTCGCCAAAATGGCAAAATTGACCGGGAAGATCAGACACCAAGGTGATAAGAAATTTAAGAAATGGAAAAAGTTTATAGAATATCTTAAAGAACACTGTAAGCACTTGAAGATGTTAGGAGGACTTGTAATGTAATTTAGTAGGGTTAAAAGTGGATATAAACCAATTTGGATAAATATAATTAGATACAGTAAGGGGGGGGAATATATATATTATATATATTGGAAGACATGGGGGGGGGGGAGCCGAGGGATTCAGGGAATCCCGTGATGTATAAAATTGATTATGTTTAAATACAAATGTTATCTGTATTTTTTTTTCAAAAAAAAAAAGATCCATCCTCTTGGATACGCTTCTCTCCCCCCACCATCCCTTCCGAGGCTTACCTGGTCTGGAACGAGCGCAAGAGCCTCACGGCGCCTCCGAGAGCAAGTCTGATCTCCGCCCCGCTCCACCGCCAGGCAGCAGGGAGAAAACGAAAGCGATCCTAATCAGGGCTCTCAATTCCGAGAAACGACCCGCCCATCGCCATCAATTCCTCTCGTCGGGAGTGGAATCCCCGCCGGGGCGTATTTGCATCAGATGACGCGCTTCTAGCGAGTCAACGCGTATTTACAAAAATATTGTAAAGAAGTGGACTCATTAGCAGGGTTTGAGTAAACACTTACAATTAAGAAAACAAATATAAAAGTCAAGATGCAACAATCGGGAAAACAACAAAGTGTAAGAGGTACATTTGAAAACATATGGTAGAAAATTGATAAGAATACAACAATATTTAGCTAAATGATTACAAAACTAAGGTAGAATAAAACAGGCAGGAGAAGCAAATACTTAAAGAACCAGGAAAGAAGGTTGAGGGAAGTCGCGGGTGGGGAGAGATTGGGATTTATATATTCTTTTCGTGATAATGATGATTGTGTTGAATAGAAAATTGCAAAACTTAATAAAAATTACTTTAAAAAAAATATCTAGCCAATGCGCATCTCGAACCCAACTTTGCAAAGGCAAGAGCAGCGTGGCCAGAGGCTCCGTCTAGTAAAACAAAACCATTGCAAATGGATAAGGGTTAGTGGCGAATGTGAACCATACACACCTCATCCCAAGCCTTTACTTGGCTCAGGAGAGTTGGCATCTGTGACAAATGATCAATAGTACTGAAGGGTTGCCCAGCATCCTGCTATAAGGATGATGGAGATCTATGGAGATGAGGATGTCATCTAATCAGGGACTGGAGGCTGGCAAACTCCAAACACATGCCCATCTCCCATGGATTTGCCTTGCAATTTGGGGCCGGAGTCACAAGACCAGAAGAACGCGAGTACAGAGGAAATATAATAGATTGGCAATAAAATCTGCACAGGAAATACTGCCTGTCTATGCCCCCAGAGCAGAAAGGTGTCCTTGCTTTGGGATCAATATTGCAAAGGGTTCAACGCTGCCAGCCTCTTAATGGGACTAGATAACCCTGATTAACTGTTATCTACGACGTCGAGGCATCAAGCCACAGTCACAGAAAAGTAAGCTATGTAAAACTATGAATATGTACACACACACACACACACACACATATTCTGAGAGACAGTGTGGTGGACTGGTTCGTGTTGGATTAGGACCTGGGAGACCAGGGCTGGATCTGGACACACCAAAGAAGCATTTCAGTTAAACACGTTCTAAACTTTGTATGGGAAAAGCGGAACTCCACAGTGCCATCTGGTGTCACAGTGTTATAAACAACGCATATAAAGCGCTTTTTCTTTGCCAGTGTAGCTGAGTCCCAGGGCTAAAATCCCCACACAGCCATGAAGCTCAATGTGTGTGACAAGTTTTTGTGGGCCAGAGTCAGTCCACTTTTTGAATTATGCTCAGTTAGGAGGCATGTAGGCGCAGGTGAAAAAAATGGGCATAGCAGGTCCTGTGGGCAAACCTTTGGGTAGTAGCCAATGCTGGTCCTACACAGAGTAGACCCATTGAAATCCATGACCAAAGTTCAGTTCTCCACATTTCAAGATCAGGATACAGTATGTGTTTGTTTTCCTCATGAAAATTCATCCGCACACAAATTCCAGAGACAAAAGTTCAGCTTTTTTGGGGGCAAAATCTCAAGAATAAACAAAGTTTATTCTGGGGCTCTTCTCATATTCTTATGCTGAAAATTAATGAATCGGTGGTCTGATCTACAACCCCAGCCATACCCAGATGTATGCAAGTCTGCATATGCTCAGAATCCTATCTCCTCAGATACTTGCCATTTGATTTCCCTTTGGATGACTAGAGTCATCATCCTTATGGGCAAGAAGGGATACTTTCCAGTGTTCAGGCATATCCTGTTGGGCATAAATTAGACAGGAAAGAAAAGAATGAAAAGGATCTAGGAGTCTTAGTAGACCTCAAGCTTAACACAAGTCAAAAGGCCATGCAGCAAGCAGCAAATAATGCTAATGCGATTCTGTTTTTTTAAAAATAATTTTTATTAACCGACCAATCAAATCAAATCACATAAATTCCAAATTACAAAGCCGAATTTAAAATTTTGTTGGGGGTACCCATATTTCAAGTTCCGAAGGGCATCCAATCATCTTCTTGCTGCTGCTTTAATGTCCATAAATCTGTCCAAATAATGTTCACAATTCTATCCAGTCCTTTCTTGTTGTTTTCCACATCTCTTCTTGTTGTTTTCATATATTTTTCCTTTCTCTTTGTGACCTCTGATAGTCTCCACAAGCGGGTTAAGACAAAATGTAATCCTGTGTGGTTTTTTCCGTTCGTCCAAGAGCCATATCCAGACGGTTTCCGCATATCATCGCTTGCATAGATAAAAACACTTTAATCTTCACAGGTCTGTCGCCTTTCCTCTGAGGAGGTTTGCCAATGCGATTCTAGGCTGCGTCAACAGAAGTCTATTGTCCAGGGCAAGGGAAATAACAGTACTGCTCTATTCTGCCTTGGTCAGACCACACCTGGGATTCTGTGTCCTGTTCTGGGTGCCACAATTTAAGACTATTAACAAGTTGGAATATGTGCAGAGGAGGGTGATTGAGATTATCAAGAGCATGGAAACCAAGCCTTATGAGGAATGTTTGAGGGAGTTGGTTATGTTTAGCCTGGGAAAGAGGGGACTGAGATAAGAGTAGATAGCCATCTTCAAATATCTTAAGGGCTGTCACACAGAAGATGGAGTAAGCTTGTTTTCTGCAGAGGTAGCATGGCCACCAGTCAGGTTACACACTCCGCTAACCCAGAAACTTTGCTTCAGGATGAGAACAGAAATCGGGCTCCGGCGGCAGCAGGAGGCCCCATTAGCTAAAGTGGTGCTTCAGGTTAAGAACAGTTTCAGGTTAAGAACGGACCTCCGGAAAGAATTAGGGTATGTAACCTGAGGTACTACTGTACTGAGGCTTCTGTCCCATATCTATCTCATACTTAACATCTGGCTACAATAGAAAAGGATGCTGGGTTTAGGCCTGCAGGAAGGCTGGAGGGAGAACAGGAAGAGAGGCGTTCGTGGACCATGCAAGGAGCAGACCAGAAGAACAAGGGGCACTTTGCTAAACAGATACAGGACACAGGCAGGAAAGTCAAGAAGGGTTTGGGTTGGAACATCCGGCAGCTATTTCAAATCACTGGAACCAGGATGCGTCTCAGCAAGCTCATGTGAACACCACGTAAGCAGGGATGAGCTCATGTTGGGAAAGGACTATTGATTTGTGGTGTGCTGGTCCAACTTACATGAGGAGAAAGATGGCAAGTGAGTGAGCCAATGGGGGGGGGCTGCATTTCAGGCACTCCCACATCCCCCAAATTCTGTCAGATCCAGCTTGATTGGCTGGATGTAGTAGAGCATGGATAGGCTAACTAAGGCCCAGGGGCCGGATCCGGCCCAATCGCCTTTTAAATCCAGCCCGCAGACGGTCCGGGAATCAGCGTGTTTTTACATGAGTAGACTGTGTCCTTTTATTTAAAAGGCATCTCTGGGTTATTTGTGGGGCGTAGGAATTCGTTCATTCCCCCCCCCAATATAGTCTGGCCCCCCCACAAGGTCTGAGGGACAGTGGACCGGCCCCCTGCTGAAAAAGTTTGCTGACCCCTGCAGTATACCTTCTGCTCTGTTCATTGCAGCCTAGAAGAGGAAATCTTCACTTTTAGATAGGTAAGTTGTCAGGATATGTGCACCACCCAAGACGTTTATGATCTACTGGAGTTGAACTGTGTATCTGTTGTGAATATGTGTTTATACCCATAACCTTACACCCACAATAACTTCACACCCCAGAGGATTACAGGTTAGTTTATTCCTTGGGATAAAAGTGACAAGACTGCATGCATGCTTTTTCCAAGCGGAAAGGTCACAATATAAGCGGGCAGCAAATCACACACCTTGATCCCAAGAGTAAAAAGGACACCTCCCTATTCTGAAAGCCTGGAGAGATGGCGCAGCCTGAATGAATGACATTTGTAGCTGCCAATCTTTTTCTCCAAGGAGCTCACGGAGGCGTCTGTGATTCTCTCCCTCCTCCTTTTATCCTCACAGCCACCGAGATCAGAAGTGACGATTTCCCTGTATGATTTTGGGCCAAGGTTACTGTCAGGGAACTGCCATCGGAGAGTCAGGTGGTGGAAGGGCTCAAGGAGGCTAGGAGACCTTCGGATGCTGAGGAAGGAACCAGTAGGGGGAGAGGGAGAGTTCCTGCAGAAACTCAATCGGAGGAATGGCTCCAAGATGTTTCCGGTGAGAACAGCGGGGAGGGCTCAGGACCTCCGCTGGGGACGCCTACTCTGCGCAGGAAACTGTCACGCAGAGAATCCAGAAGGAGAGTTTCCGTCAAGGAACTCTTATGTTGGCGTAATTTCCGGAAGCGCCCACTGACGGATTCTGCCAGCGATTGAGGTAGCCATGCACCCATGGCTCCGCGGATTGGGAGAGTTTAGGAACTGATGGTAAAACTTGGAGGACTTAAACGCTTACGCATGAGCAGCCCCCTTTTCCCATAACAGCAATCCGTCAGTCCTTGACGCTGCTTGTGCGAAGGAGAGGCATCATGAGCAACCCAACCGGAGCCGGAGGAGCAGGAGGAGCTGGAGGGGGACCAACTCTGGAGGAGAGAAACAGAGCTTTGGAGCACCAGCTGGCACTGCTAACGGCGCGGCTCGAGGAAAGGAGGGCGCAGGATGCACAGGGGAAACCCACCCCCATCGCAAGGAAGGTACCGGGGTTGGTACAGAAATTTGGGGGTGATCCAAGGAACTACCAAGCCTTTAAGACAGAGATGCAGTATGCACTGAACCTGCAACACGATGACTTTGCCGATGAGGAATCGAGAGTGGCTTTTGTGATTGGGCACCTCGAGGGAGGGGCTAGAGATTGGGTGAGGCCCCTGATGGCAAACAATAATAGCGCCTTAAAAGACTTGAGGAAATTCTTTATTGCGATGGACTTGATGTTTTCCAGCCAGATTGAACAGGGCGTGGTACGCAGACAGTTAATGGCATGCAAACAGGGAAATCAATCAGTCCGAGAGTATTGGACACAGTTTACCATGCTTATACATAAATTGGGGTGGGGCCTGTCTTCGGACCCGATACAAATGCTGTTTGAAGAAGGCCTAGCCCCAGCGGTGAAAGATGAACTTTCCTGCGTGCCCCGTCTGGAGTCCATGGATCAGCTGACCAAGGCAGCGCTTGCGATTGGAGCGCGCCAGGAGGCGAGAGCTCTGGAGAAGCGGGAAGGGAGAGGAGAGCGTTGGAATGATTTCCGCATTCCTGAGATGCCGGCGCAACCTTCCCCGCCAGTGGAACCGATGGAGATTGGAGGGGCAAGTGCACGCAGAACTTCAAATGTTAACGAAGGGCGAAAGAAGGAGGGGAAGAGCGCCAAGAAATGTTTCCTTTGTCAACAGCCAGGACATTTTGCCAGGGTCTGCCCGCAAAGGAAGGGATGGCAAGGAATGGTGGGGGCTGTTGGGAGTGAGGAGGAGGGGGCTAAGGAGCAGGTAAAAGCCAACGCCTGGCTGCCAGCGACAGGGCACATCAGTCAGGCCAAGGATCAGTGAACGTGCCCAAGCCTGAACCCCCAAGAGCTGCACTGGTCATAGAGGTGCTGCTAGAGCTACCCAACGGACATCCACTCACGATAAAAGCCCTCTTAGACTCAGGCAGCTCCTGCAATTTCATGAGTAAGGAGTTTGCGTCAGAACACCAGATACAGACGCTGCCCTTAAGTCCTTCCTTGCAGGTGACAACGATTGACGGGAGGGAACTGCTGGGAGGGGAAGTAAACCAACAGACTGCAGTGCTCTAGGCAATGAGCTGACCCAAAAGAGACTGTCCGCTGGTGCCATCCCACTAGCGGGTCATGTAGCGCCAGCCAGCTCATTCCCAAGATGATGGGAGGTCCCGCTAGTGTGGCTACATGAAATGCAATGACTTCCGTCTGCCTTGCCACTCTCATTGCACGTGGATCTACAGAAACCTTGAGGGTGGTCTCAGACAGAGGGAAACAATTTATGTCCAGGTTCTGGAGGAAGCTCATGAGCTTACTGCACGTGGAAGTCAATTTCTCAACCGCCAGACACCCAGAAACTAATGGGCAGGCGGAAAGGGCAAACAGTATTCTGCAACAATATCTGAGGTGTTATGTAAATGACAGAGAGAATGATTGGGTAGAGAAATTAGCCCTGGCCGAATTCGCCTACAATAATGCAGAAAATGTGTCCACGGGCATGAGTCCATTTATGGCTAATTATGGGTGTCACCCCAGGGCCTTTCCAGGGGAAGGAGGGGAAAGATGGAGCGTACCGGCAGCGGAACATTTTGTGGAAGAAATGGAAGCAATACATCAACAGCTCAAAATGAATTTGGATAGAGCCAAGGTAGAATACAAGAAGCAGGCAGATAGGAGCAGAAGGGGAGGAGAGACCATAAGGGTGGGGGACCGGGTGTGGTTGTCAACACAAGGGTTACCGTTCAAGGGGGGTTGCAAAAAATTGCGGCCAAAATGACTGGGACCCTTCGAGGTTATACAGCAGGTCAATCCGGTGGCCTTTAAACTCAGGCTGCCAAACAACATGAAACTGCATCCAGTATTCCATAGGTCATTACTATCACCATACCGGGAGGGGCGGGAATTTTGGGGACGTGAAGGTGAGGTTCCCGCGGCACCGCAAGTAGAAGAGAGGGAGCGGAGCAGTCATATAGCAGAAATACTCGACTCTCGGTGGAAGGGGAAACAGGTGGAGTACTTAGTGGCATGGGAAGGGGAACCGGAGTCCGAAAATACCTGGTTACTGGCAGAAACGGTCAAGGATGAGGTCTTAGTACGAACGTTTCATTGCCGGTTCCCAAGGAAGCCCCAGCCCTTGGCTAGGTTCTGGGAGGAACACTTCGGCACCACTGATGAGGAAGAGGAGTTCGAAGGGTTCCCAGAATCAGGACAGGAAGAGGAAGAAGAATCAGATGGGGAAGAATGTGGGGGAAGAAGGGACAGTAGTAGGTGGAGAGCGGTTTTCGAGTCATCCGAAGATGAGGAGGATTCTTTCCGGGGGTTCCCAGCCTCACCACCCAGAGAAGAGGGGGAAATGGGGGGTGAGGGGGGTCCTGGAGGGGAGGTGGATGTCAGGGAACTGCCATCGGAGAGTCAGGTGGTGGAAGGGCTCAAGGAGGCTAGGAGACCTTCGGATGCTGAGGAAGGAACCAGTAGGGGGAGAGGGAGAGTTCCTGCAGAAACTCAATCGGAGGAATGGCTCCAAGATGTTTCCAGTGAGAACAGCGGGGAGGGCTCAGGACCTCCGCTGGGGACGCCCACTCCGCGGAGGAAACTGTCACGCAGAGAATCCAGAAGGAGAGTTTCCGTCAAGGAACTCTTATGTTGGCGTAAATTCCGGAAGCGCCCACTGACGGATTCTGCCAGCGATTGAGGTAGCCATGCACCCATGGCTCCGCGGATTGGGAGAGTTTAGGAACTGATGTCAAAACTTGGAAGGCTTAAACGCTTACGCACGAGCAGCCCCCTTTTCCCATAACAGTTACCTTATGGAGAAGGGAGGAGGAGTCTTTTGGGCAGGAGTGTGTCATGGCGCCTTTATTCATTTGCCCCATTGTTTATTTCCTACAAGTTCCGGTCTATTTGTTATTTTGTTCGCCTTGGGCTAGTTTCTAGCTAAATGAACATGAACTGCATAAGAAATGACTGACTGTTTATGTTGTTTGTTGTTAGTCAGTTGCAGATTCTGGGAGTGGCCCCTTCCGGTTTCTCCCCCAACATAAGAACTTAGACACCCCAAATCTCTCCTCCTTACATTTCACCCCTTTGTGCAGGCTGGGTGATAGAAACAGCTTCCTGGCTAGCCGCACTTGGGCTCTCAGTAGCATCCTCAAGCCCTCCTCTTGCTCTGCTGCCCCCTTCCCCCTCTGTTCCACTGGAGGTGTGGCTTTCCCCACCGCTGGACAAGGCGCTGAGTCCGAGGCTCTCTGTATCCCCCTGCCTCCTACCCCTTTTCCGAGCTTTCCTTATTATGCACCGTGAAAAAAAACTACAACGCGTCATTGAGGGAAAGTAATAGTCATCCACTACTGCCTTTGGTGGTGGGTGAAGTTTGATGCTGCTTTGCAACACCCTCATCCTACGCCAGAATGGCTCCCCGTCTTCACTTGGGCCTTGCTCTGGGAAGATGTACTTATGGAAGTTGGGATGACAGCCTTCCATGTGCCTTTTGTGTTCAAAGAGGATATGACGGACACCTTGAGGGTAGTCGTAAATAGTGCGTGAAACCTGGAGAGGATAGAGAAAGGGAGGAGGCTGCTGGGTCTGGGGAAGGATGCAGAGAAGAAACTACCCCTTCCAGGATGCAACCTCTCCCCCCACATCGGTGGCTGGAGGGGGCGGAAGGGGGGAAGCCAACAGTAGGGGGAGCCAGAGTCAAGGAGAGACAGAGGCAGACTAGTTTTGTCCCCATTCTCCTCTTGCCTGATGTTAAAGAAGAGGAAGCTCGCAGGTAGTCAACGAGATGAGCTGCTTGTCAGTAAGACACTTTGAGGTTTTCTACAATCTAGCAGGGGTCCACTGTCCCTCAGCACCCTGTGGGGGGCCAGACTATATTTTGCGGGGGGAAAGAACGAATTCCTATGCCCCATAAATAACCCAGAGATGCATTTTAAATAAAAGGACACATTTTACTCATGTAAAAACACGCTGATTCCTGGACCGTCGGCGGGCCAGATTGAGAAGGTGATTGGGCCAGATTCGGCCCCCGGGCCTTAGTTTGCCTACCCATGATCTAGTATACAGTGGTACCTCAGGTTACAGATGCTTTGGGTTACGTGTTTTCAGGTTACAGATGCGCCCAAACCCGGAAGTACCGGAACGGGTTACTTCCGGCTTTCGGCGCTCGGGCATGTGCAGAAGCACTAAATCATGGTTTGCGTATGTGGAGAAGCGCCAAATCACGTCATGCGCTGAGACAGATGCGGCGCTGCGGGTTGCGAACACTGCAGGTTGCGAACACGGATCATGTTCTCAACCCAAGATTCCACTGTATATCTTTTATGAAATATTTACACAAGAAGGCCTGCACATTGTAGCAGACGGAGGTTGGTGTGACCCCTTTCACCCCCATAGACAACCCTCCACGAATTTAACAAAGCTTGCATTTTCTACTCAGGCTCAGCTCACCGGAAACCACGTTGACACACGAGGTTCTTCATATTGATGTTCTTTAAGGACTTCAGAGTCTGCAGACAACAGCTTCACGGTCAGTTTATAGCATGAATCATACCCACTTGAAAAGCTGTTTTTTTGGGGGGGGGAGGAAGAGAGAGAAATTATATGAGCCTGGGACAAATTGAGGTCCAGCTGGGCACGTCAACCGCCACTGTTTCTTCCACTACAACATGGTGATTGAGAGAGATCTTGGCAGTGCTTTTTTCCTAAAAAAATGTTTAGGGGTACTCTCATTTTTACTCAATAAAATCACCATGTTATACTTCAAATGGGGGAAAATAAATACAGTAAATGGACAAAAGTACAAAGAAAGAGGATGTAAAATTTTGAGCTTTTTTTAGAGGAATCACAGTTGTTCAGCTTCTTTGGGGGGAGCCAATGATCTACCAGTGATCTACCGCAGACGTCCAGTGATCTACCAGTAGATCACGATCTACCTGTTGGACATGCCTGCTCTAGACAACTGCTCCTGGGGCTGAAGCCTAGGTCCAAGCAGACCTTCCCCTGTGCCTCCAATTCACTGACCACATCTATTCTTGGAATATCACACATGCTGAGAACTTGGTTTGGGGTGTCCACCCTCCCTGCACCCCAGCTGGGACAGGACACTTGGCACTCACCAGTCCTTCACCTCAATCATGGGTCTGGCTTCATCCATCAGTTCATCCCAGTAGCCCTCGTCCTTCAAGGTGATGAGCTGAGACTTGCTGCAGGGCCTGAGACATTAAGGGACACCATCACTACCCCACCACATTGGGGATGCGGGTGGCGCTGCTGTCTAAACCACTGAGCTTCTTGAGCATGCCCATCAGAAGGCTGGCGGTTCGAATCCCTATGACAGGGTGAGCTCCCAGCTCTGTCCCAGCTCCTGCCAACCTAGCAGTTCGAAAGCATGCCAGTGCAGGTAGATAAATAGGTACTGCAGTGGCGGGAAGATAAACGGTGTTTCTGTGTGCTTTGGCTTCCGTCACAGTGTCCCGTTGTACCAGAAACGGTCTAGTTCTGCTGGCCACATGACCCAGAAAGCTGTGGACATGTCAAGAATGTATAACCTGCTGTTGAAATGGAATACACTAGATGAGACAGTTAAATCAGCTATGATTAAGTGGGCACAAGACATTGGTCATGATATTATGTTTGCTGACTGGGAACAGTTATGGACCACCGGCATAAAATTTACGGCATGTAATGCCTTAAGAGAAAATATTATGAAAATGATTTACAGGTGGTACATGACCCCAGTCAAGCTTGCAAAAATTTATCATCTGCCCAATAATAAATGTTGGAAATGTAATGAGACTGAAGGTACCTTCTACCACCTTTGGTGGACTTGCCCGAGGATTAAGGCCTTCTGGGAAATGATTTATAATGAAATTAAGAAGGTACTTAAATGTACTTTTCATAAGAAACCAGAGGCATTTCTCCTGGGCATGGTCGGCCAACTGGTGCCTAAGAAGGACAGGACGTTTTTTATGTATGCCACTACAGCAGCAAGGATTCTCTTAGCAAAGTATTGGAAGACACAAGAACTACCCACATTGGAAGAATGCCAGACAAAGGTGATTGATTACATGGGACTTGCGGAGATGACCGGCAGAATCTGTGACCAAAAAAAAGAGACGGTGGAAGACTGGAAGAAATTTAAAGTATATCTTAAGAATTGTTGTAAAATTGAAGAGTGCTAAAATGTCAAGGGAAAAGAAAATATTGAATTATAGCTGTAATTGATTAAGTATGAGAAGAAGCTAAAAAAAAGAAAATAAGTAATTAGACAATTGGTGTGAGGAGTTGTTGAAAAAATCTCAAAACAGGGATGCAGAAAAGGGGAGGTAAGGGGAAGTCTGAGAAGTAAGGTTATGAAAAAGAGGTTTGAAATTATACATGTTTATATGTTTTGTCTGTTTATGTATTGTGTGTTGTTTTGTTTTTAAATCTGTGTTGAAAAAACCAATAAAAAATTAAAAAAAGAAAGAAAGCTGTGGACAAACACTGGCTCCCTCAACATGAAAGCCAGATAAGCTTTGCAACCCCATAGTTGCCTTTGACTGTACTTAACCATCCAGGGGTCCTTGACCTTTACCTTTTACCCACAGCTTTTGGACCACGTGTTCTAAAAGGCTCAGCAACTGGCTATTGTGGGCAACCTCTAGCTCCCTGGAAATAAAGTCCCCCCCCCCATGCAGAGGCAAGGAATTATGGTCTGCTAGCAACCTTTTTATGGGAAAGCCACTGGGGGCCTGGCTCTCACCACTCTCCACAACACACATTTCTTTAGTCCATACAAAAAAAAGAACAGCTCATTTGATAGGATTTGGTGATGCAATTTGCTTCACCTTTTTATGACCATTGCATTTTTATGGGTTATATTTATTGGGGGGGGGGGCTGCTTTCCTTATGCAGAATACAGTGTGAAGCACAAGAACTCGCACCAGGGCAAATGAAAACTCCCTTGAGTTTGGACAATGATAGGTTCCTCACCCGTTACGTGCAGCAAAGCATTTGTAGAGCTGAACAGGAGCATCTTCATCATTCTCCCCAAAATAGCCCATTTTATAAGGGCTGAGCGTCTCACCGACGCTTTTTGAGTCTTCTATGGACAGTTCCTCAGTTTCCCAGTGGCCCTTGGCAGGTGTCTGGATTTCCCAGGAGTCCAGGCCATCTGACGCAGTGTGTGTGACGGGGAGACAGAAAATGAAGGGAGAGGCTTTGAGTGCATGGAAGCAGACCGTGGGTTAGAAAGAAAACAAGAATGACTTAGGCCACTTTCAGACTGTCCCTGTTTCCAAGAAGGACTCAATTGCATAATGGCAAGTTCAGGGTCTCAGATTTAGGCTGGTTTTGCGATGGTGGCAAGCAACCTGCATCACAACAAAATCAGACTTCTTGACACAATGCCATAAAACCTCCCCACAAATGAATTTTCTTGATAAATAGCCAGTATCCTTAAATGTGGGGCAAACAATCAGGATGAAGGGGCAAAAAACAGGCAGTCGGGAAATGAACATAGTTTAGTTATCACCCTTGGTTTGCGTAATTAAGTAGTAGACACCCAGAAGTTAACTGACATTATTATATTGGGTCCATTAATTCCAACAGGTCTACTCTGAGGAGCAGGTGTAGGGAAACTTTGGCCCTCCAGATATTGCTAATCCTTTTTTGATTGCTGGGGTAGATGGGAGTTATAGTTCAGCAACCTCTAGGTTCTCACACCTGGAAAAACAAGGTTCTTGGCTATTTAGAATATGTAATTATGTATATGTAATCTCTGCCACTCCTGCTTCTTCTGCCTCCTAGCAGGCCTGCTGGCTGTCTGTCTGTCCCAGATTATTTGTATTCACTATGACTCATTGCTGTACTTTGGATTGTCCTGAATACCACCATATGGTAAAGGTAAAGGGACCCCTGACCATTAGGTCCAGTCGTGGACGACTCTGGGGTTGCGGCGCTCATCTCGCTTTATTGGCCGAGGGAGCCGGCGTACAGCTTCCGGGTCATGTGGCCAACATGACTAAGCCACTTCTGGCGAACCAAAGCAGCGTACAGAAACGCCGTTTACCTTCCCGCCGGAGTGGTACCTATTTATCTACTTGTACTTTTGATGTGCTTTCGAACTGCTAGGTTAGCAGGAGCAGGGACCGAGCAACGGGAGCTCACCCCGTCATGGGGATTTGAACTGCCGACCTTCTGATCTTCAAGCCCTAGGCTCTGTGGTTTAACTCACAGCGCCACCCGCATCCCGTTCACCATATGGTAGCCAAGCCCAAAGCCCACAGTCCTGTTGGGATGCATTTTGGCTTGCCTGCTGATGAAACTGAATGTGTGATGATTGATAATATTGTCATTTATCTGTTTCAGACCCCTACGTAGTAGCAGTTCCCAGGACATTGTCCTGTTTGCCTCTGTATAGTTCTATCCTCATTTCAGATATTGTGGTAGGTTGAAATGTTTAGCTGGTGATATTGTCAGGTTTAGCTGCTGATAACATTGCAGTGCTTAGCTGGTGAGTTATCCCGATGTTGAAAACCAGCTCAAATATTATGAAAAAAATATCATCAGGTGAACTTCAAACCGGTCTTAAATGATATATTGCCCAGCCCTAGTGTAGACATTACTGTGCTAGATGAACCAATATTGAGACACAGTGAAAATCAGCTTCCTATGTTCCTAAAGGCTTTATTATTCAGATTTCTGTCCAGGAGCGTTTTATTCTACCAGATAAATGAGGACATACCTTGGCCATCAGGGTTCTTGATTAAGTTCTTCTTTAGGCGGGAGAAAATGTAGAAAGCCAATGGCTTTGGAGAAGAGTCATGGTCCCTTTTCCGGAACTTGCGCTTCCACAGGACCGGCAGGTCTACCAAGTCCCGCCACTGAGAGCAGACCAGCCGGCAATTGCAAATGAGGTCTCTTGCTGGAACCAGAGACAAGATATCCAACAGAAGGTTTTCGGGCAAATTTTCCATCCCAAGACTTTCCCTGCCTCAGGAGAGTTAGCACCTGTGTCAAATGACCAACGATACTCAAGGGTTGCCCAACATCCTCCTATAAGGACGATCGGAGGCTGGCAGACTCCACACACACACGCCCATCTCTCATGGATTTGCCTTGCAATTTAGGGTGGGAGTCACAAGACCAGGAGAACGCAAGCACAGAGGAAATAGAATGGCAATAAAATCTGCAATGAAAATACTGGCTTGTAGTTTAAAGGTGAATTTTGGACATAATGGAGATGTAAAAGATCTGGATGATCATAAAAGATGCAGGAGGAAATGATTTAAAAATAGGACCTACAAAGGGGAGGAGGGAAGTCCCGGAGATTCTCTGGAATTTTGTTTTTCTGTTGTATGTGGATTGTGATATGTGATTGTAAAACTTTGATCTGAAAAACCAAAGAATTTTTTTTTTCAAAGGAAATGCTGGCTTGAAAAAGAAGGGGCGGGAAAATATCTCCTTGCTTTGGGATCAATATCGCAAAGGGTTCAACACTGCCAGCCTCTTTATGGGACTGGATAACAGGCCCCGATTAACCGGTATTTACAACATTGAGGCATCAAGCAACAGTCATAGAAAAGTAAGTTATGTAAAACTAAGCCGATGCGCGCGCGCGCACACACACACACACACACAGACACACACACACACATATTTTGAGAGCCAGTGTGGTAAGTGTTGAATCAGGGCTGAATCTAGACACATCAGAGAAGCGTTTCAGTTAAACACATTGTAAACTTTGTATGAAAAATCGGGTTGGCAAAAGTGGAACTCCACAGCACCATCTGGTGTCACAGTGTTATAATGCATAAACAACGCATATATTGTAAAGCGCTTTTTCTTTGCCAATGTAGCTGACTCCCAAGGTTCAAATCCCCACATAGCCACAAAGCTCACTGTGTGTGACAAGTTTTTGTGGGCCAGAATCAGCCCACTTTTTGAATTATGCTTAGTTAGGAGGCACAGTTGAAAAGAATGGGCACAGCAGATCCTATGGGCAAACCTTTGGGTAGTAGCCAATGCTGGTCCTACACAGAGTAGACCCATTGAAATCCCTGACCATGATTGACATAGATCTATTAATGCCTAAGATTTGTAGAATTGTAGAGATAGAAGGTTCATCTAGCCCAACCCCTTGCTATGCAATGGGTCTACGTCGAGGAAAACCTAGTTGTATCCAACCATGTCAATTTCGGTTTCTTTCGGGTTCTCATTTTTTCAAGTTCTCCACATTTTCAGATCAGGATGTGTGTGTGTGTGTGTGTGTGTGTGTGTGTGTCTGTCCTCATGAAAATTCATCCGGACACAAAAGTTGTTTGGGCTTTTTTTTTTTTTGCTGTTGTTGTTGCAAAATCTCAAGAATAAATGAAGGAGTCTCTTCTCATATTCTTCTGCTGAAAATGAGTGAATTGGTGAAAATGAGTGAATTCTGTATCTTCAGATACAGAAGTGTGCATGCACACGAAAGCTCATACCAAGAACTGACTTAGTTGGTCTTTAAGGTGCTACTGGAAGGAATTTTTTTTGTTTTGACTATGGCAGACCAACACGGCTACCTATCTGTAACTGGGAAAGAGGAAACTGAGATAAGAGGAGAGAGTCATCTTAAGGGCTGTCACATAGAAGAAGATGGAGCAAGCTTGTTTTCTGGCCACCAGTCAGGGATTCTTTAACTGTCACTTCTGCATTGCAGTGGTTTGGAGTACTGTAGATGAGTAACAATGAAGATATTTCCTGTTTAAAATTCTACTGAATGAAGACTTTCTTTTTCTAAACGTCTGTCATGTTGGACCAAAGGGTGTTATTCCTGATCAGATGTGACTTCAGTTTAGAAATGAGCTGAGCGATACATTTTAGAATTCTTTGGAAATGCATTTATTTTAAGACAACTGGCTTTGCAGAGAACAGCCATCCCTTGCTCTGCAAAATCTTCATGGGAAGGGGAGAGAACGTGTTGTGGTCCTGTGTATATTTACTCAGACGTAATCCCTGATGCGTCCAGTAGGACCTACCCCCGGAGTAAGAGTCCACCCAATGCCAGCCCTACTAGGAGTAGACTCACTGGAGCTAATCAACAAAGAATCATGGATTTATAGAGGTGGAAGTGACCCTAAGGCTCACCCAGTCCAACCCCCTGCAATGCATAACTAACATGCCCCTTTCTTTCAGTGGGTCTCCTCTGAGTAGGTCACAGTTGCATGCAACCTTTAAAATACTTGTTCTGCCAAAGAATTCTGCCCATCTACCCCGTCACTGCCAATCTTTCACATAATTTTGTGGTCTGGGTAAGTTTAGTGCATCATTTTTAAGTGGGGTTTTTGACCCCAAGTCGATTCTCATTTTTGAAGTCCACCATGCTGGAGAAGATGTTGTTCTTTCGAAACCTTCAGTCATCTTCTCTGCCCAGAAGTACTGAAGAAATAAGAGTGTGGGGAGGGGGCCCGGAGGCTCCCCCCACCAATTTCAGGGTGTTGTGTTCCACCAGTGGAAGGAGAAGGGTTCCCGGAGGACGTTGGTGCCGCAGTGGACCTCTCCAGACAAGATGTGGTAGGAGAAAAAGTCATCGATGAAGGTACAGTTCAGCCCCAGCGGTTCCAGCAAGGAGCGGACTTTCTCTTCCAGGCAGCACTGCCCATAGATGATGGGACCAAATGGCTTTGGGATGCCCAGGTGCTTCCCCAAGACGAGCATGTTCACCTAGGCGGAGCAAAAGCAACCAAATGCTACAGTCTGGGTTGGTTTTTCTGCCATCCTAGCTAAAGTTCAGCATGTAGAAAGCTGCCTTCTACTGAGTCTAACCATCCATCCAGCCTAAAGTTCACTAGACTGACTGGCAGCAGCACCTTTCCAAGGTTTCAGACAGAGGGTCTCTCCCAGTCTTAGCCAGAGATGCCATTGGGATGGATTTTGGGGCCTTCTGCAGGAAAGGCAGGTGCTCCACCACTGAGTTATGCCTCCGCTTAAAAATAAAATAAGTTTCCAGTCCTCATGGGTCTGAAGCGAGGACTGGTTTCAAAAGGAACACAGGGAGCTGTCTTGCACCGAGTCAAATCATTTGGCTCAGTATGTCTACATTAACTGGCAGTGGTTCTCCAGGATTTTGGTACAGGCAGCCTCTCCCAGCCCTACCTGGAGATGCCATTGAACCTGGGACCTTCTGCTTGCATGGCAGCTGCTCCATGACTGAGCTATGGCCCCTCCCCATCTAGCTCAGTGCTGCCTACACTGACTGGCAGCAGCTCTCTGGGGGTTACTGCTCTGGAAGCCGATTTCCAGAGGAATGGTTTGAGTTGTGCTCGACACCCCTGCACAAACACCAAGGAATGATGGAGGGAAGAAAGCCCCTCACCATGTCTGGAAACAAGGCGGTCGCCGTAGAGTCTTCCAGAGTGAACAGCTGAGGGATGTCCACGATATCTCTCTCGCTCAGGCCCAGCTCCCGCTTCAAAATGCTCCGGTTCCAGTCGATGCAACTCTGGAAGAAAGAAGAAGATGCAGAATATTCCCGCTTTTGTAAAACCCGCTTTTGTTTCATGTTGAATATTTGCACCTGAAGGCAGCAAAGCTGCCATGCATTTTTAAGCTCAGGATAGCAAGTAACAGGTTTTTAAATTTTAAAAAAACAACAACCACAAGTTCCTGAGATATTAAAAAACAAATCACAGGCCCCTTCAGATTGGTGTTTTATTGTGTGCATATTTTGCAACATGCTCTTGACACAATAATATTGCATTACTGGTGGATTTATTCTCCATCATCATCATCATTTCTTCTATCCCACCTTTGCTTCAAGGAGATCAAGGTAGCAAACATGCTTCCCCTCCTCCCCATTTTATCCCCATAGCAACACTGCAAGGTAGGTCTGGCCCAGAGGCAGTGACTGGCTCCCAAGGCCACCACATGAGCTTAACGGCTGAGTGGAGAATTCAAACCCGGGTCTCTCCCAGTCTGACACTCTAGCCACTATACTACACTGGCTTTATTAGCTGTTCTACGATGTTTCCCCAACTGCTACCACATTATTGTTGTCCAAGGGGCTCTAGTGCAATGGAAACAGGGTGAAAATATACCCAGAATGCTTTTGGGATAAAAATGTGTAGGATTTCAGCTGTAAGTTATGGGATATGCATGGACTGGAAACACAGCAAAACACAGCAAGGTGCAAATGCAATGGAGACTGGGATTGTTTATGACTGCCCCAATACCGCCACAAGCCCAAACCATCACAAATGCACAATAAAATGGATCTTCCAGAGGGGTCCTATGTGTCAGTGCTACTTCAGGGTAGTTTTTTGTTTTTGTTTTGCCTCGCATCAGTCTTGTTCACACAACCACCGTAAATAGTTTCCTGGGACAGCGTTTTTCTGATCAATTTGACTCAGCAGGCCTTGTGCCAGGAGGAAAGAAAACTCAAAACAAAGGTTGGTGAACCGATAGCAACTAGACTTGATTGGAGTGAGCCACGGTTTGCAGCCGAGATCCCAGCCCCCATTTAACAAACCAGGCCATATGAGGAAAGCTTGAAGGAGCTGGGTCTATTTAGCCTGGAAAAGAGGAGAGTGAGAGGAGATTGGATAACCATCTTCCGTTATCTGAAGGGCTGTCACATGACAGATGGAGCAAGCTTGTTTTCTCCTGCTCTGGAGGGTAGGACTCGAACCCATGGCTTCAAGTTACAATAAAGGAGATTCTGACCAAACATCAGGAATAACTTCCTGGCAGTAAGAGCTGTTTTGACAGCAGAGCGGACTCCCTCAGGAGATGGTGGACTCTCTTTCCTTGGAGGTTTTACATCAGAGCTTGGATGGCCATCTGCATTGAGATTCCTGCATTGCAGCGGGTTGGACTAGATGACCGTTGGGGTCCCTTCCAATTCTACGCTTTTATGCTAGATGTAATGTTACGCTTAATGTTACGCCAGGGAGCAGAGTTTGTTTCCTTTGCACATTAGTTGGGAAGGATCGAAGGAGCCCTCAGAGGGACAGTCAGGGCAAACTGTGACCTGATGTTCCCCATGATGTGGGAACTGCACCTTTAGCAAGCAAGAGCTTTCACTCTGGTTTTCGCCTCAGGGTAGTGTATAAATGCAGCCATGCAAATCTATGGCACAACCACATTTGAAATACCGTGTACCGTTCTGGTCGCCTCACCTCAAAAAAGATATTGGAAAAAGTCCAGAAAAGGGCGACCCAAATGACCAGGGGAAAAGGCGAGCGAGAGGCAACATGAGAGTTTATAAAACTACATGTGGTGCAGAGAAAGTGGATGGAGAGAAGCTTGTTTTCCTTCTCTTAGGACACCGGACGTTGTGGACATCCATGTTGGAAGATTCGGGATAGATGAAATCAAGGACTTCTAAACTGTGGAACTCACTGCCACAGTTTGCAGTGATGGCCACCCACTTGAAAGGCTTTAAAAGACAGACTTATGGAGGAGAGGGCTATCGAAGGCTGTTGGCCACAATGGCTCTTCCGCTCTGCCTCCGCCCGTTGCCGAATACCAGTTTCTAGGAATCACGAGTGGGGACTTTTGTTGTTGTGCTTGGGTGCTTTTTGTGGGGTTCCCACAAAATGGGCCCCTGGTTGGCTGCTGTGAGACCAGGACACTGGGCTGGGTGGACCATTGGCCTGATCTAGCAGGTTCTCCTCATGGCTTTTACTATATTCTACGACAGCTACAGCCAATATGGCGTCCTGCAGGTAGCCGCCAACTCCCCTCATCCCCAGCCATCAAGGCCCAAGGATCGGGAATAGCAGGAGTTGTAGTCCCTCAGCACCAGGAGGGTGCCATCTTGGCTACCCACTTTCTGAAAAATAAAGCAAAGTAAATAACCTTAATCAACAGTGGTGGTAGAAATTGCCACTACCATCTTGTGGTTCATTTAAAACAGCCTCATTAGCTGAAGCACTTCATAATTCTTCCATTTTACTTCATGATTGTTGTTTAGGTCAGGAGAGCAATCTATGCCCCCTATCCATGTCTGAGGTAAAAAAACAAAAAACCTTAGCCATGCCTTTTTATTTTATCTCCAGATCACCTCAGTTTAGCTAACTGCAGTTGTTCTTTCATAATTGCTGTGGAATTTGGTCTCTTGTGTGGTTAGGAGAGAAATGACCATAAATGTTTGGCTTGGCATCACATTTTATCTCAGAGTGTTATGGCGCAGGTCACGCTAACAGCGCTCCCCTTGTCAGTCAGCCAGAAATAAATCCACATCTTCCTCTTTCCTTATTGCGATTATCTCCCGGAAGATTATAAAGAGGTGGTGAGCTTTTATTTTAAAAGGATCAGGTTTTTTTAAAAAAACAAAAAACATGTTTTTGTTAGCGGGTAAAAGGAAGTGCTTTGTCGTGGTGAAGGTGCTTGAATAACTCCAAGAAGCCATGAGTTATGCCATGCAGGGCCACCCAAGATAGACAGGTCATAGCCGAGAGTTTAGACTAAATGTGATCCACCTGAAGAAGGAACTGGCAATCCACTCCAGTATTTTGCCAAGAAAACTCCATGGACATAAAAAGGAGAAGCTCTGAGAAGCAAGTGAGAGTTTCCAAGGCATGTTCTGGTTTTATGGGGTCACAGAAGGTTGAACATGACTAAGACGACTGAACAGCAAAAGGAAGGGACCTTGATCCAAGTCAACTAAGCGATTGTTCATAGCTGACTTCTTAAAATCCAAGAGGCGACAGGAGCGTTGACTGGTGTGTTAGGCCACATTGCTATTGGGGTTTGTGATTCTTAGTGTGAAATTTGGCCTCTGTGAAAAGGAAATTTGTGTTTTGCAAAGTGACTGTTTTCTGTCAGCCTAACTAATGAATGGGGGATTGATTCTTTAAAGAAAAATCTACTTTCCGAAACAAGACAGGAACCGAAATGCAGCCCCCTTTCCAAATTTGCATTTCTCCATATTTTGCAATGCACATCTCCAGCCATGTGTACAAAAAAGAGAGAGCTTGGATTTTCCTTTGGGGCTTCTGGTCAGAGATTGTGAGAAGAGGAGGTTGTTTGGCCTGTCCCTATGGTCTTATGAAATTTAAATAAACGTGGAAAAACGTGGAAAAAGAAACATATTGGGGATATTTAAATATCAGGGAACATAGGCTTTGCAAAAAAAGTGGGGGGACTGCATGCACAAATGTATGTATTAGGAGAAATCCACACTGAACTGCTGCTGAAATTTTCATGAAGGCTTTTTAAAGACGCACATCACACTTTGCACACTGATGTGGCAATGCAGAGAAATGAAAATTGGAAAAATGAAAGAAACAGAGATGGACAGTTTCACCCATCCTTACGCCTAATAGCCTTCGCCGATCCTTCAGATATTTCAGACTACGGCTCCTATCAGCCCCAGCCAGTATTTTGTCGATATTTCAAAGTAAAAAAAAAAAGACCTGGATGTTACCAAATTGGCAAAGGCTGGCCCAGGAAGGAAGATGGAGAACAGCTGTGGCCCTCCAGGTGTTGAAGGCAATTTAGCTCCAGAGACCACGCATTCGCTCCATAAGACGCACAAACATTTCCCCTTACTTTTTAGGATGAAAAAAGTGTGTCTTATGGAGCGAAAAATACGGTATTTACATTTCTTTCCATCTGCAAATGATACATGATTGATTGCTACCTTTCCCCTCCTTTGCACTGTGTTTCCTTTGCACTGAAATGATGGGGTGGAAGAACATAACAATGATACAATCATGTGATTAATTATGGACATTATATAATTGTGCCATGGCGGACAGCAGGACAAATAATGTAGTTTTTTTTGCAAAAGGTGAACTGAGGTGGAATGGAAACCGCGCTGCAAATTCAGGGTGGGGTGGGATGGAAATGGTCCAGATCCACCTGCACTCTGATAACGGTTTACCTGCACATACTTGCTGTCACGGTGCAAAAGTCTGTCTGCCAGGAGCTCATCCAGAGTAATGCGCCCCACTCTCCTGAGACCTGCAAGGGAAATGGTTTTCACAATTTTTAAAACATTCTGGCTTTCGTGAGCCCCGTCAGGAAGGGAGCAGTAACAGCATGGTGCCGACAACAGCAATGTTGCAGGTTCAAATCCTGTATGGGGCAGCTGCATATTCTGGCATTGCAGGGGGTTGGGCTAGATGATCCTTAAGGTCCCTTCCAACTTTACCATTCTTTGATTCTGTCCTCACCTTCGAACAGGGCAGCATTTCCGAAACCTTCTTTTTGCTTCTCTCTGAACAGCTTCAGGCAAGCAGCGGGACTGGCTAAGAGCAACCGGAAACCCTGCAGGGAGAGAAATGAGAAAGGTAAACTGCCGGGCAGAATTTGGGTCGTCCATTTAGGTGCCCATTATGGGAAGCTCACAAGCAGGCCTTGAGTGAGACAGCAACTCTCCTCACCTGTGATTCCTGTGATTCCGAGGCATACCGATTCCAACAGCAGAGGTAACACACTGTGACTAGCAACCACTGATGGCTTTGCCCTCCCTGAATTTGTCTAATCCCCCTGTAAAGCTTTTCTGGGAGGCTGCAGCTCTCCCACAGAGACTGGGGACAGGCCTAGGGGTCTGTGAGAGAAGGCAGCAGAGTGACTTTTCCAGTGTAGAGCTAATCAGGTACATAGCTGTCAACTTACAGATTTGAAAATAAGGGACCAGTAGCCTCGAAAATAAGGGATCAGCAGCCAAAATAAGGGATTTTAGTCAACCAGCAGCCAAACAAAGCCCCAAGTGGTGGTTCCCATAGTGCAGCAACCCGACAAAGGGGATGCAGCAAGGAAAACCATGCCATTCTCCGCTGGGAAGCGCTGAGCAAAGGCGAGTCCCCAGGCAACACGGCCGATTTGATCGGCACAAGGCATGCAAGCTCCACCCCCCAGTCGTTCTTAGACTCCTTATTGGGTGAGCAACGCAGCCAAGCAACACAGTTGGAGCCTCCTTCCTCCCTGGCCGGCAGGGAGGGAGGGAGAGGAGCTGCTTCCTTCGAAACCCGGGAAATTTAAGGGACATCATCAATAAGGGACAGCAGCGGGACATGGCGCTGGAATAAGGGACTGTCCCACCAAATAAGGGACGCTTGACAGCTATGATCAGGTATAAAGCATCAAATATGGAAAAGGAAGCTGGTCAAAGCAGTTCCCTGAGGATCACTACCTTCCTGTTGGAAGCCGGAACAAAGGTCAGGAACTCATCCACATGCCCTACAGTGAGCCAGTCAGAATAGAGCTCAATAGGGGGCTGGACTCTTTGAGCATAGAGGAAATCCCGGACAATTTTGACCATTTTCCTGTTGCCAGACCTAAGAGATGAGGCAGGGTTTTGTTTTTTTTTAAGAAAGGGAGGGATGGAAGGAAGGAGAGAGAGAAAGAGAATAGAAGGTGGGATTAGAACTAGTGATGGGGGAAAATAAACCTGTTTTGCATTTGATTCTCACATGATTTGAGCTGTCCAAACCAAAACACAGCCACCTTCTGAAATTCGCACTTCTTTTTAATTTTGCAACACTGTTCTCTGGTCAAACATTGTGTACAGAAATGCTTATACTATGGTAATGCATGCATATAAATGCATCTAATAGTGAAATAAATTACAAAAAATTCATTGTGTTAGAAAAAGCATCCCTGCCTGAAACCCTGGAGAGCTGCTGCCAGTCAGGGACCTGGCTCAGTAAGAGGCAGCTTCCTATGCTCTCATGAGTAGCCAGATGCATCTTTGCAGTATCAGGGTGGTGAGGAACTCATTGAGAACTAGAGGCCAGCATTGCCTTCCCAGCAAACATCTCCCCAGCTGCCTCTGTCTGAGTTGGGAGGTGCTTGGGTCTCTAAGTGGCCTCATACCATGAGATCCTCCTACATTAAGGCTTCCTTATTAACCAACCGAGGGATGTGGGTGGCGCTGTGGGTTAAACCACAGAGCCTAGGACTTGCCGATCAGAAGGTTGCGGTTTGAATCCCCATGACAGGGTGAGCTCCCGTTGCTCGGTCCCTGCTCCTGCCAACCTAGCAGTTCGTAAGCACGTCAAAGTACAAGTAGATAAATAGGTACCACTCTGGTGGGAAGGTAAATTTCCATGCACTGCTCTGGTTCGCCAGAAGCGGCTTAGTCATGCTGGGCACATGACCTGGAAGCTGTACACCGGCTCCCTCGGCCAATAAAGCGAGATGGGCGCCGCAACCCCAGAGTCGGTCATGACTGGCCTAATGGTCAGGGGTCCCTTTACCTTTATTAACCAAGCACAGAACAGCACAGGAAAGCTTTTGTTAGCCTCATGACAACCCACTCCTAGTACTTGCCTCCCCCAAAACAATTGCTAGACCAGGGTTTCCCAGAGAAAATATCTGAATGGTATCCAGCAACAAGGCCCTGACTTTCTGATTCATCCCCTGATGAAGACTTGGATTTATGTCATCATTGCTCTCTCTGGAGCATCCTTGGTACCTTAGGTCATGGGGGGTGGGGTCCAGATATCGTTGGACTCCAGTTCCCATCAGCCTCAGGCAGCATGGCCAATGATCAGGGATGATACAAGTTGTGGTTTAGCCAGAATAGCATAGTGGTTAGAGTGTTGGACTTGGACCTGGGAGAGTCCAGGGTTCAAATCCCCACTGTGCCATGAAGCTTCTTGGGTGTGACCTTGGGCCAATCCCTGCCTCTCAGCCCAACCTATCTCACAGGGTTGGTGTGGGGATTAAAGGAAGAATGGGAGAACCATGTATGGCATCTTGAGTCTCTGGGAGAAAAAGTTAGGATATAAATGTAAGGAATAAATCAATATCTGGAGGGCCAAAGGCTCCCCGACTGGCAATTGCTCTACATAAGATGAGGCAGGGAGTCTTTTCCCCAGGTCCACCTGGAGATGCTGCTGAAGATTCACTCTGGGACCTTCTGCACCCAAAGCAGATTCTCTACCACTGAGATATGACCCTTCTCCCACCCCCAAATATTTTCAGTTAACAATTGAATGGCAAACCTTGAAACCATTCCCCTGCAATGCAGTGTTCCCCCACCTCTACAAGCAAGGGTGGGGAATTATAACTGTAATTATTTTTATTTTGAACTTGGTGGTTTACCCTGGGAAACTGCTGCCAATGAGGATCCTTCCCAGTGGGTACTCCTTCCCCTTGACCGTCACGGCAGGG
The DNA here is from genome assembly GCF_964234715.1 of Podarcis melisellensis. Taxonomy (NCBI): domain Eukaryota; kingdom Metazoa; phylum Chordata; class Lepidosauria; order Squamata; family Lacertidae; genus Podarcis; species Podarcis melisellensis. Next base: position 13,246,801 of record NC_138540.1, read on the forward strand.
CTGACGTCCAGGTTCCCGAATGAATCCAGGCTGGATACGCGTCCGTACCGGGGTTCTCGTGTCACGTACCCAAAATCAGGGCCCTCCAAGGAAACACAACAAGGAGAAATAGGAGCATAGGCAAGTATACAGAAGGCAAGGTGTTGCACAAGATGTGCCTTTAACTTCTAATCTGTGTCTGGAAAATGTTCTCTGCTTCCAGAGAGGAAGGTGAGAAATCTTACTTAATCTGGAGAGATGTGCTTTCATTAATTGGCTTTGAGGGGGCAGTGTACAGATAAAGTCAGTTGCAGCCAACAAAATTCTGCTCAGAGTAGACCCATAGAAATTCATTACTGTTTCTCCCTCTCTCGTAACACTTGAACATCCAATGGAGCTGAGTGTTCAGGACGCATCAAAGGAAGTCCTTCTATAAGTCCTTCTATATATGGTTAAACTATGGAACTCCCTTCCGCAGGAAGCAATGATGGTCATCAACTTGGTTGGCTTTAAAAGAGAATTGGACAAAGTCATGGGATAAGATAAGGCTATCCATGACTATGAGCCACAATGGAGTCATAGTTGGAGGCAGCAATGCATCTGAATTGCTGGAAACCACAGGAAGGGAGAAGGCTCTTGTGCCCAAATCCTGCTTGTAGGTTTCTCACAGGCATATGGTTGGCCACTGTGAGAACAGGATGCTGCAATAAATGAGTCACTGGCAGACTCTTCATATGTTCTTATGTTAGCCCAGTGTGGTAGACCAAGTTGGGTTCAAATCCACTCTCAGCCATGAAACTTCCTCAAGTGACCTCAGGCCTAGATCACTCTCTAGTCTAACCTACCACACAAGGCTATTGTTAGGGGGAAAGTAGAGTGGATGGAGAGAGAAACATAACCATCCTGGGCTCTTTCAAGGAAGATGTGGGCCTGGTTTGTACGGAACACAAAACCATGGTTTGCTTAGCCAAAGTGTGTTTTGTATGAACCCAGCCCAGCAGACCAACTGTGGTTTGTTTTCTGGTGGCAAACCAAAATGTCATGCCATTGTTTCCTTTTTGCTTAGGAACTATGGCTCATTTTCAAAGTGGCTTGGCATTTTGTCTGAAGCCTCACTGAACCATGGTTTGTTTGGCCACCCTAGCCCATAATCTCTTCCAGCAACAGAGGCAGGAGGCAAGAAAAACTGGGAATCAAGAAGCTAAGACAACTCTTGCAACATATGAAATGATTGCTTTTAGTCACAGATTGTGTATGGATAAATATAATGATATTTGCAATGCATTTATAGAAATTATAGTGACTTGTATACTCTCTGTATAGTATAGTAGACTTTTATGCACCTTTTCATCCCCCCCTCATTTCTTTCACTTTATTTGTCCACTGAAAATGGAGAAAACAAGTCATTGCTTCTTGTTCATCCGTGAGACAAAGCGTGGTTTGTTGAACAAACCCCAGTTTAGCATTCCGTGCAAACACAGCTATGATATTTAGATTTCTTTTCTAATGCTATTGATGGAAGCATCTGCTTTCAGTAACAGAAGTGATGTGCTGAGGGCTGAAGAAGCTTGGCTTACCAAAATGCTTTTGAAAGGGAATTTCTTGAGCCCTCGGTTCCTGGGGGAGTCAAAGACGACGGGGAAGGACTTGTGGGGGGCCTCCACATAACCAAACTCCATCTCATCCTGTTAGAGGGGAGGGAAATGGATCAGGATCCCCACTGGTTAAGGTGCTGTATCCCTTTGGGAATGACCAGTTTAAAAATCTGTTTGCAAAACACTCTTCCCTCTTTCCCCAAATGGGTTTAACACTTACTAGTTACTTAAAGCATTTGCAGCCTGTTCTTCAGATCAGGGAACAAAGCCAATGAAAATAATAAAAGGAAAACAATAATATACAAGAATTAAAAAATCCTATGAACAGGTCCAATAAACAGCAAATTAGCAATTGTGCCTTAAGGTGAGCAAACAAATATTCACTCTTCCCTAACTGCTGGAGTGTGTATTGAGAGACCTGGGGGAAGGCAGTGATGGGGAAGGCAGAGACCTCCTGGTGACAGCAGGTGTCCCACCTGGCCTCAGGGATGTGCAACTTCAAGGAGGGTACCTGGATCCAGCGGTCGCCCCGATTTTCAATCTCCGGGCAGATGGTCAGCTTACAGCCAGCTTTCTGTGCCAGGGCTTTCACAGCCTCCAGGAATGTCTGGTTGGGGTTGGTGCCTCTTTCAATGCTGGAAAGGAGAAAAAGATGCAAAGGGAAGGAAAACTACATAGACTAGGACAGCAGGGGCATCTTTAGCCAGGTCAAAGTTGGTGAGCTTTTTTTTAGGGGCACAAGTCTAAGTTGTTCAGCTTTTAAGGAGGTTAAAACCGCTAACATGAAAAAATAAAAAGCAGCAGCGATAGCTCCGGCTTCCATTTTTGTGAAGATGCAAAAATGAACAACGCCACTAGAGTACGCCACTGGATACATTGATTCTGCAGCTCTTCCACACACACACACACACAAATGGAAATGACCCAGCGATTAAGAACTTAAGCAGCTTCAGCAGCAGGCGCCCGGCACCCCTTGCCCCCCTGGGTAGAGACGGCCCTGGAGGACCATTAAGAGCATGAGAAGAGCCTGCTGGATCCGGCCAGTGTCCCATCTAGCCCAGTCTCTTGTTCTCGCAGCGAGCAACCAGATCCGCCAAATAGGAATCCTGTATGCATCTCTTCCTATTTGTGATTCCCAGCAGCTGGCATTCAGAAGCATTACTGTGGAGGTAGAGCATAGTCGAATTCTGGCTAGTAGCCCTTGACTCCCTTATTCTGGAAGCCATTGTGGCTCAACTGCAGAAGTGAACCATTCTCAAATTAGCTTAGTACTTATGGTACACACACACACACAAATGTTTCCCAGGACTTGTTTCCTCTAGCCCTGAGATGTTTAGCTGGGGAGCAAAGGGTTGTCTTCAGCTAAGTCCTAGTCAAAGCAGGAAATGAATGGACCTATATTGGCCATGTTCAGTCACTTCAGTAGCTCAACCCTGAGCAGGATTAGCACTAGGTGCAACTCTAAGGAAACTATGAGATGTAGAATCGTATAGAGTTGGAAGGGACCCCAAGGGTCATCTAGTCCAACCCCCCGCAATGCAGGTATCACAGCTGAGGAATCCCTGGCAGATGGGCATCCAACCTCTGCTCGAAAACCTCCAAAATCCATTTGAAGGTTGGAAACCTAGGAAGTGATACTCATCTGAACATTAACCAGCAGCTTGGTTTTAGCATCCTAAATGACACCATTACCCACTTCTCCACCCACAACACCCCACCGCCGTCACCCACAAAAACATGGTGGTTTTTTTAACCTGCAGACAAATATCTCCAATGGCTTCAGTGTGTTGGGGGTCATGATCCAGGGAGCCACTCGGAAAACCACAGTGTCTGTGAAAACGGGTGTGGCTGGCGAATTCTGTGGAAAGTAAAGGGGGGGGGGAGAGAACATCAGAAGAGTCTGGCTGAAGGGTCAGACCATTGGGATCACGTCCAGCATCCTGTTCTCACAGTAGCCAACCAGATGCTTATTGGAAACATGGGTGCAGCTCGAAATTATGGCCTCCTGTGTCCCCCACCATCCTCATCAGGATTGTACCTGATTTGAGAGCTCCAGCAGTGTCGCGTTCAAAGAAACTAGGCCTTTGAAGTCGGCATCTGGGAAGGCCAAGCCCTCCACGTAGAACGTGTGCTGCCCTTTCCCATCGGTTCGTCCCACAGTGTAGGAGAGCTTGTCCACCCCCAACACATGCTCGTAGTTGGAGAATGACTCATCGCCTGCAGTGAAAGTAAGCCACGTGACATCTGTTATCATATTTTGGTGTATTTATTTATAATATTTACAGGGAAAGTCATGCAAATAATATCCTGCAAGCAAACTGGAACAAATGCAGGATGGAAGTGTGCTGTTGTATAACCTCCCTGCAGACAAATCAGAATGAATGCACGATAAAGACTGGATGCAGTCTAATATCCGCATGAGTTTTCTGCAAACGAAGCAGAACAAATGCGCCATAAAGACTGCGCGTTGTCTGACCTCTGCATAAGCATTGCACAAGCAAATCAGGAGGGATGCTCAGTGAACAGGTCTGAGGATCCCCCTGTTGATTCTGTCAGAGCAGAGGGCAGAGCAAAGAACTGGGGACTCACCTCTAGCGTGGAAAACTCTCACTTTGGCTGCATCGAACAGGGAGATGTGAAGGACCAGCTTGTGGGTGTCAAAGACGCCAGCAGGGCCATGGGTGTTCAGGATCAGAAGCGACAAGTCTTGCAGGTCTTGGAAAAACAGGAGGGACAAGGATTTAGGTGTCAGAATAGGTCACCATCAAGGTGCTCCTCCAGCCTCCATAGATGGGGTGTTCTGACTGAGTTTGCCTTTCCAGTTATATATCAACCCACTCCAAAGGTTTGTGCAAACTAGAGGTTGATGTTTCAGAACTGTTGACTCTGGGAAATGGCCTCAAAGGTCTCTTCAGGAGAGGTGCACGTACGGAGCTTTGTTGCAAAAACAAAAAGCCTGCCCCCCCCCCCAACAAAAATCTTGGCTATGCCTATGAGCACTGCAGAGATGCAAAGGACTGGTTTGTACTCTTTCCTTATTTTTAATTCCAGGATTTGGCTATAGAATCTAAATTAATGCTAATCAGACAAGAGTTGCTGAGCCTGTGCATTTTTTGCAGTTTTTTTTTTTAAATTTTGTATTTTAAATCATTGTAATAACCCACCCTGGGTGGTGGGTTATTATTGTTGTTGTTGTTGTTGTTGTTAGAACCATTCTTGCCCATTACAACAAGTTGTAGGCCTTTGCGGGCAGGGATGCGGGTTTCACCAGCTTATTCCCATCAAGCTGCAGGGCCAGGGTTCAAGGAGTATTTATTTATTTATTGCATTTACACCCCACCTTTTTCTCCAAGGAACTCCCTCTCCCCATTTAATCCCCACAACAACCCTGTGAAGTAGGTCAGGCTGAGAGGCAGTGACTAGCCCAAGGGCACACCCAGTGAGCTTCATGGCCAAGTGGCGGGAATCGAATCCTGGACTCTCCCAGCTCCTAGTCCAACACTCTAACCACTACACCACACTGGCTGCTTGGCCCCAGCATGTACCTGTGTGGGATCGGACGTACGGATAGGCATTGTCCATGTCTCCAAAGCTCGGGCCGTCTCTGTCGCAGTTGACCAGCAAAACCGCTCCTTCACCTTGGGGACCCCAAGACCATTTTGTCTGCAGGGAAAACAGCAACAATGAATTTCATCGCTTCCTCTCAAATGATATATAAGAGGGTCTCTCTTGTGTGCCTTGGAGGGGGGGGTTGAGCCTCTCATTACTCTCTTTCATTCTGCTTCCAGTGGACAGACCCCTTTCCAAGGTGGATCCATGCAACCAGATCCTGCCCCCATTTGGAGGCCAACAAGTTTTGGATCTGCTGGTGTAGATATGCACATGTTCAACTGACCCAGCGGCTAAGTCTGGATTGTTAGTCAACACAGCCCTCCAACCCCACCCTGTTCCAATAAAGGTTTTTTTCAGGCCCCATTAAGATGCAAAAGAGGAGGCACAAAAATCATGCAGGGTTTATGTTCTGGGGGTCTGCACACAAATATATTGCGGAAGGTCACGCAAGATCTCGTGAGGTCTTTGCAAGATCCTGCAAAATCTCTTTCTGACTGTTTCCTTTCCGTTCTCCATTTATTTTCCCACCACCTGAGCAAAGCTGCAATTGTGCAAGTAAATCCAACATTTGCAAGACCATTTTGTCATGCGAAAATCTCTCTGTCTCTTGCAGTTGGTTTGTTTGGGAGGAAGATCCCAAAAGCTTCGTCCAACAAAAGACTGTCTGAAAAGTGGCATCACTGTCCTTATGCCTGGTAGGTAGATTTTTATCGCTTGGAACCTTAATTCGGTTTTCAGGTGACTTCTTCTGTATAAGTGGCAGAGCACCTGTCTGGCATGCAGAAGGTCCCAGGTTGAATTCCCAATGGCATTTCTAGGTACAGTGGTACCTCGGTCTAAGAACAGTCCTGTTAATGAACAATTTGGGCAATGTACTCCGCAAAACCGGAAGTAGGTGTTCTATCTAGCAAACTTTGCCCCGGAAGACGAACAGAAGCCAACCAGTGGACTGGCAGCAGGAAGCCTCATTGGGGAAAGCGCACCTTGGTTTAAGAACGCTTTCAGTGTAAGAACGGACTTCCGGAATGTATTAAGTTCATAAACGGAGGTACCACTGTACGGCTGGGAACAGACTCTTGCCTGAAACCCTAGAGAGCTGCTCCCATTCAGTGTAGACGACACTAGATGAACCAGTGGTCTAACTCACTTTTTTCTACTCCATTCCATACTGCCACATGCATTCTTCAGCCAACTAGTATACCAAGAAAGTTGCATCCTTATCGGACAAATCCAGAGGGGATAGGACCGTCATTTGCTACTAGCATTGTGCATACATGATGTGGAGAGAATAGAGAGGAATTTTCCTGCCTTCTCACCATAGTAGACCCTACAGGAGTCATCTAACAAAGCTGAATGTTGGAATGTTCAGGACAAAATGAAGTGTTGACCACCAACTTGGGTGGCTCTAAAACTGGTTTAAACAAATTCATGAAGAAGAATGAGAAGTGATGGGATAGCCATCTTCAAATATTTGGAGGGCTGCCGTGTGAAAGATGGAGCAAGCTTGTTTTCTGCTCCTCAGCTAAACCTTAGGAAGAATCTCCTAATGCTGAGAGCTGTTCAACAGTGGGATGGACTCCCTCGGAAGGTGGTGGACTATCCTTTGTTGGAGGTTGAATGGCCACCTGTCAGGGATGCTTTGGCTGTGATTCCTGTGATTCCTGACCTCAGTGCCCCTTAGGCCGTCCCTCTAACTCTTGTTGTTGTTGTTTAGTCGTGTAGTTGTGTAGTCGTGTCCGACTCTTAGTGAACCCATGGACCAGAGCATGCCAGGCACTCCTGTCCTCCACTGCCTCCCACAGTTTGGCCAAACTCATGCTGGTAGCTTCGAGAACACGGTCCAACCATCTTGTCCTCTGTCGTCCCCTTCTCTTTGTGCCCTCCATCTTTCCCAACATCAGGGTCTTTTCCAGGGAGTCTTCTCTTCTCATGAGGTGACCAAAGTATTGGAGCCTCAGTTTCAGGATCTGTCCTTCCAGTGAGCACTCAGGGCTGATTTCCTTCAGAATGGAGAGGTTTGATCTTCTTGCAGTCCATGGGACTCTCAAGAGTCTTCTCCAGCACCATAATTCAAAAGCATCAATTCTTCGGCAATCAGCCTTCAACAATTCTGCAATTCTAGGACAAGGCTATTGACGGCTACTAATCATCAAGATGACTTTGTACTACCTACAGTATCAGAGACAGCATGGAGTGTTGAGCCTCGCGCCTGGCCAAGGTAAATTGGAGGGCAGAAAAGGTGTGGTGGGGACCGTTCTTGGCAGACACGGATCTATTAGCATATCTGTTGACGTAATTCTTTATGCAGCACATAGTTAAACGGCGGAACTCCTTCCCACAGGAGACAGTGATGGCCACCAACTTGGATGGCTTTTAAAGAGGATTGGGCAAATTCATGGAGAAGAGAGCTATTGATGGATACTAGCCAGCATGGCTCTGCTCTGTCCTTACGGTCAGAGGTAGCAATGCTTCTGAGCACCTGTAGCCAGAAGCCACAAGAGGGCAGAGGGCTGCGGTTGTGCTCAGGTCCTGCTTGCGGGTTTCCCGTTTGGATTTGGATTTGATATCCCGCCTTTCACTCCCTTTAAGGAGTCTCAAAGCGGCTAACATTCTCCTTTCCCTTCCTCCCCCACAACAAACACTCTGTGAGGTGAGTGGGGCTGAGAGACTTCACAGAAGTGTGACTGGCTCAGGGTCACCCAGCAGCTGCATGTGGAGGAGCGGAGACGCGAACCCGGTTCCCCAGATTACGAGACTACCACTCTTAACCACTACACCACACTGGCTCTCTCCGTTGGGGCATTTGTTCAGGCACTGTGAGAACAGGAGGCTGGACTTACACAAACATAGGAAACTCTGCCATTCTTACCTTGTTGTTTGCTTTGCCATCGACCTTACCAGTTCGGCTAGTATCAGCGTCCAGAGAGATAGCTGACAATATATTGGGATGGGGGTGGGGATAATGTTAGTACTTCAGGCTACATATTTGATACTGTGCATGAATATTTTTACTTTATTGAATTTATTGCATTTATATCCCATCCTTCCTCCCCAAGCGGCCCAGTGGGTTAATACCACAGAGTAAGCTGCCATGCCAGGCTTAGCTAGGTCAATTCCCCTTACCTTGGGAGAAAATAGGTAATGAAGCCTATTGCTCACCCCCAGTCTACCTGAGAAGTTCAACATGTAAAGAGGTTTGAGCTAGTTGCTCCAGCTCAACTGTAGGGCTCTCATGAGCCACTATACCAATGATTTAGGAACTTGCACCACTGTAACGTGCCTGTGCAACTTTTTCTGAATGCTATATGGAAAAGCACATGAATCTGACCTTTGGAGTGTTTGTAAGTAAACTATTTTTAACTTACCAAATGTGTGGCCTTTTTCTATGCAGGGGGAAAGGGGAAATTTGGAACCCACAGGAGCCTGTACAGGTCTAATAGCCTATATTTCCACTCTGTGCTTTGCTGCATATTTTGTGATTTTAAATCTCTGCTGGGGTTTTCTTGCCAAAAGTACTTGCCCCAGACTTGGATCTTGGAATCCAGGAATTCGTGTGTGTGTGTGTGTGTGTGTGTGTGTTGGACCAAAAGCCTAGAGCTGTAAGGAATAAGGATCTGAATACCAAATACGAGTGAGAATGTGGAAGGACTAGTCATTACTTACCCATACAAGTGATGTACAACCAAGCATTGGCAATGAGGGTGTCCCCCGTTGGCCCGTAATATGAAACCCGAACCTGCAAAAAGACACAGCACCCAGTCATAAGAACATAAGAAGAGCCCTGCAGTTTTGATCAGACCAATAGCTCTGATCTAGTTCAGCATCCTGTTCTCACAGTGGCCCAACCAGGTGCCCCAAAGGGAAACCCTCAAGCAGCCACTCCCAACAATGCCAGTGACACCTAATGTTTTTTTCTTGGGAGGTTTAAATAGCACACAAAATGGCAAGTCCTATATGGCAGCAACATGGGCTCTTCCATCCCACTGTTTAATGTGGACCTCTGTTAATTCTCCACTGTCGATGTGACGTTCTCCTCTAAACCATTGACTTTCCACCCTTACCACTCTCTCAATCTTGATTTTCTCATAACAGGGATGCTCTGAAAAGTAAGTAAGCGTCCCCCCCCTCCATCTTTTTATTCCCTAAGTCTCATGGTTCCCTCCAGGCTTGTATCCAAAAGGACAGGCTTTCAGAAGATGAGCACGGCTGTTGGTATAATGGTGCCTTGAGCACTTTGTTTTCATCACCTCTTACAACAACCCTAGAAGGTAGGTTTGATTTAGCTAGTTAGATATTTTGTAAACTTTATACACCGCTTGATTGTAAGGGGGGGAAACCAAGTGGCTTACAAAAAGCTGAAACAATAAAATTATCCAGAATAATTTACAACAATAGTTTAAAACACGGGTAGGCAAACTAAGACCCAAGGGGTGGATCTGGCCCAATTGCCTTCTAAATCCGGCCCGTGGACAGTCCGGGAATCAGTGTGTTTTTACATGAGTAGAATGTGTGCTTTTATTTAAAATGCATCTCTGGGTTATTTGTGGGGCATAGGAATTCGTTCATTTGTTCCCTTCAAAATATAGTCCGCCCCTCCAAGGTCTGAGGGACAGTGGACCGGCCCCCCTGCTGAAAAAGTTTGCTCACCCCTGGTTTAAAGCATACCCAAAAGTTTAAATACTAAAAATACTGAATTCTTACGAATGCAGAATGGGTATTATTATTAGCCACTTTTCTTTTCTTTTACAAAAGTAATTCAAAACACCATACAACAATCAGCCTGACTGAGTTTGAAATCCATTTGGACGCAGCGCACCTCCCTTGTTGCGACACTCTGCGCTGCTCACCGCAACGTGGTCAAAGGCTGGCTCCCAGGTATGGTTGCCAGGCTCTCAGAAGAGCCCAGCTCCTCCCTGCTCACCTTGTTGTCATTGACGGCGCTGCTGGGTCCGTTTAGAGCCACGACCACTTCCACGTCTGAGTCGAGAAGCCACCTTGTACCTTCAGATGCCGTGGCAACATTGGGGTTGTAGATGACGTAGACTCGAAGCCCGGAAGTTCCACGGACATCAAATGACGTGGCACCTTTGGGTATAGATCTATAGGGCCAGAGCAAACAATTGGGGTGGGGGGTGTTCAGTTTTATCATGGCATTATCATCACTGATAATTGGAAAAACTTTCTGGCAGTAAGAGCTGTTTGACAGTGGAACGCTCTTCCTCTGGAGGTTGTGGACTGGAGGTTTTAAAGCAGCAGTTGGGTGGCCATCAGTCATGGATGGTTGAGCTGGGATTCCAGAAAGATACCTTCCAGCTCTGCGATTTTATGATTCTACAATCACTATTATGATTACATTTGAATGACATATTTTTCCTTCAAGGAACACCAGGTGGCACACGTGGTTCTCCCCCTCATCATTTAATCCTCACAGCAACCTTGTGAGGTAGGTTAGGCTGAGGGAAGGCAGTGACCTCATCCCCAAAGTCACACCCAGGGAGCTCCCTGGCAAAATGGGGGTTTGAACCTTGGTCTCCTAGGTCTTAACCTGACATTCTAACGAGGGGCGGATTTTGGTAATATGGTGACCCTGAGCGAGGACAAAATTTGACCCGCATCTCTAAATATTTCTTATGCTCTAACCACTAGGGCCTACTGGTTCTCTATTCCAGCTAGGCAACAAACCCCAAACACTTTAGTGCAAAGCAGGCTCAGTAAGGAGTGTGGTTTCCAATTTTTTTTGGGGGGGGCACCCTCTTGGATTCCATAAACTCATACCTAGTGCCTGCTACTCTAAAATAAAGAATCATTCAGAATAGCGCTTTGCACGACCTACTAAGGAAGAAAATAACACAATCCAATCCAAAACAGTAACCATTAATGGCATATTTATTCCGAAGCCAGCTAAAACTATTTATTTTAATGAACCCAACTAAGCTGTTGAACTTGATCCATTGATAGGGGCTTTTTAGAGTCTGATAGACATTGACACCTCCATCGCACCCATGATTCCCTCTTGCCTCTTGGCGCCTGGGAATCCTGCTGGCCACTTTGGGATCCCCTACCCTAGAACTTCCCCTGCATTCTGACTGCATTCCAAAGCCAGGATTGTGATGCAACGCTACAGCTTCAATGAGAGCTGCTTGATGACAACCTTACACACACACACATATATATATATTCCACATATGCATTGCCACCTTTCTCTCTGTGCTTCCTCCACCCAGCCCCGTCTGTGCCTTGCAGCAGCTTGTAAAGAAAGATATTAATCTGTCAACATGCAGAATTTAAAAGGGAAGCCGAGGGAGGCAGTAAATCTGGCCGTAAACCCGTCTAATCGCTCCTTGTAGTTGGGTTCTGTTGGATTTACGATCCGCAGAAGCACACCCTTTAACCATGACTCCTGGAGCTAGTCATCTTTAGTTGCAGAAAGGAAGGATGGAATGCAGGGTGGAGGGGGGAATGAAACCCTCCTTTATGGGCCCTAAATAAGAGCAATCATTTTAATAGTGTCTTCCATGCAGGTGGAACAACCGCCTTCGATTTCTTAATCTGCATACACCTATAAAGGTCATCCTGGGAGTTTGGGCTGGCTGGTCACATAGCAGTTAAAGTCCTGAGCCCACTAGAGGAAGCCCCATAGCAGGTCCTGAGTGTGAGAGCAATTCTCACCACACTTTTCAGCAAGTGGTCGGTTGACAAGGGCGCTCTGGACCTCCTCCTCCTTATAATAAAATACCTGCTGGATCACACCATAAAGGGCCCAGTAGCCCAGCATCCTGTTCTCCTTGTAGCCCATTCCGCTTATGTGGCTTATGTTGCAAGGGAGAAGCTTCCCAATGTAGGATAGGATGTCCTATTTTCATTTGAGAAATGTTGGAGGGTACGCTTCGCATTTGTAAGAGCTTGATCATTTAGTGCAGCATCACCCAAACTTTGGAACTCCCTGCCTATTGATACCAATCAGGGCAACTTTACTGTATTCTTTTCAGGACCTGCTAAAAACATTGTTGTTTGAACAAGCCTACTCAGTCGCTTACAAAGTTGGTGTGAACTTTATGTACGTTTAAACGATTTTTCTTGATGATGTCCTTGTTTTTTTGTGAACCACTTTGAGTTTTGTTTGTTTTGTTTCTTTGTTGTTTTTAACAATCAAGTGGCATGAAAATTTCATGAAATAAATGAAAACAAACAAATAAATAAATGTCCCCCCCGGGCTAAAGACTCTTCCTCAGCTACAACAATCAAAGCAAGTATGTAAGTATGTGACCTACTCAAGAGGTCGTAGAGAGAGAATCTTTCAAATACACCCTTTGACAGCGGCAAGGTGAACAAAGAGCCCTGTGACACATTGAAAGGCCAACAGGTTTCCTGAGGTGCAAGCAGTCTTGGACTAGAAAGACAGCTTTGTCAGATGGGCAACATGTTATCCTTAGTTGACAGGTATATCTATACATTGGCAGAAACAGTTGACAGGGTGGCTACAAGGATATGGAATGAAAAGGAATGCAGTAATGTGATATTCAGACTAATTTTTAAATGAAGTTCTTCCCCTCACCCACCCACAAATTTCTGTCTCTCTGCTGATGCTGCCTTTGGCAACCTGGCTTCTTCCAGACATGTTGGCCTAAAACTCCCATCAGCCCCTAGTCAGCGCACAGTCATGTTGACGTTGTATGTTGGGTACAGCTAGTGGATTTGGTGGTTCTGAGCAGAATTATCCCCAATCAGAGTTGATGCAGCAGAATCTGTAAAGCTGCAAATCTCTGCAAACCTGGATCTCTGGAGTTTGATGCAGTGGGATCAGTTTTGCAGGGGAGGCAAAGACAGAGGGGCAGAGCGGCTTTTTGTTTATTTAAAAAGATTTCTGTACCACTTGATTGCCGCAAAACAGCCAAACTTTTTCTAACAGATGCTAAAATTATGGATGTAAATAGTTAAAAACAAGGAATTAAAAAACAACAACAATCCACTGTTGTACGTGTCTGGGTAGGTTTGCCTAAATGGAAATGTTTTAAGCAGGTGCCGAAAAGAGAATGGTGAAGGTGCCTGCCTAATGTCATAATACAATGTTGTATTATTTTATTGTTGTTAGCCGCCCTGAGCCCGGCTTCGGCTGGGGAGGGCGGGATATAAATAAAAAATTATTATTAGGCAGGGAGTTCCAGAGCACAGGTGCTGACACACTAAAATATGGATTCCTTGCAACTGCAGAATGAGTCTTATATGGCATCTGTAGCAGTGGCAGTTCTGCTGATCGAAGTGGCTGAGCTGTTATTTACAGAATAGGGCAATCCCACAAGGAAACTGGTCCCAAGCTATGGATGGTGCCTAAGCACTGAGTGTGCACCACTTCCCAAACCAACACTGGGAGTGAACTGGACAGGGAGTAAACGGGAGTGAGGTTCTACATTTAGGTAGGAACCAGCTGTGCAAATGTAAAATGAGGGGACACCTGGCTTGGCAGCAGGACATAGGGAAATGATCCAGGGGTCTTAGTAGACCACAAGCTGAACATGTGTCAACAGTGTGATGGAGCAGCAAAAAAAAGGGGCGAATGTTATTCTCAGCTGCATGAAGTTTACTGTCCAGATCAAGGGAAGTACAGTGGTACCTCAGGTTAAGTACTTAATTCGTTCTGGAGGTCCGTTCTTAACCTGAAACTGTTCTTAACCTGAAGCACCACTTTAGCTTAATGGGGCCTCCTGCTGCTGCCGCGCCGCCGGAACCCAATTTCTGTTCTTATCCTGAAGCGAAGTTCTTAACCTGAAGCACTATTTCTGGGCTAGCGGAGTGTGTAATCTGAAGCGTATGTAACCTGAAGCGTATGTAACCAGAGGTACCACTGTAATAGTACTACTCTATTCTGCCTTGCTCAGACCACACCTGGAATACTGTGTCCAGTTCTGGACACCACAATTTAAGAAGGATATTGGCAAGCTGGAATGTGTGCAGAGGAGGGCAACCAAGATGATGAAGGGTCTGGAAACCAAACCTTACGAGGAACAGTTGAAGAAGCCTGGAGAAGAGGAGACTGAGAAGTGACATGACAGCCATCTTTTTCTTCTCCTCCAGAGGGTAGGACACGAACCAATCGCTTCAAGTTACGGGAAAGAAGATTCTGACTAAACATCTGGAAAAAAATTCTGATGGCAAAAATTGTTCAAGAGTGGATTGGACTCCCTCAGAAGGTGGTGGACACCCCTTCCTTGGAGGGGTTTTTTAAAGCAAAGGTTGGATCTGTCAGGGATGCTTTAGTTGCAATTCATGCCTTGCAGGGGGTTGGACTAGATGACCCTTGGGGTCCCTTCCAATTCTGTGACTGAACACCCAGCCCACGCTTCTGTCTTCCATGACAGCATGCCAAGCACAAGAGGAGAGAGGGCACAGAACCACCCTCCGCCAGGCATGCAGGTACAATGGTACCTCAGGTTACAGACGCTTCAGGTTACAGACGCTGCTAACCCAGAAATAGTACCTCAGGTTAAGAACTTTGCTTCAGGATGAGAACAGAAATAATGCTCTGGCAATGCAGTGGCAGCGGGAGGCCCCATTAGCTAAAGTGGTACCTCAGGTTAAGAACAGTTTCAGGTTAAGAACGGACCTCCAGAACGCATTAAGTTCTTAACCCAAGGTTTGGCACAAAATTGGAAGCAAGAAGAATTACCGACGAAAGAAGAATGGAGGATGAAAATGATGGACTATGCAGAATTAGATAAACTAACAGGAAGAATTCGAAACCTGCGGGACCAGAGATTCTCAGAAGACTGGAGTAAATTTACGGACTATTTGAAAAGTAATTGTGATGAACAGATTATGCTAGAAGGTTTGCAATAAGTTTTGTAAGTTGAATTATTTGAAATATTGCAAAAAAGATAATGAGGAGAATTGTTAATTAAAGATAATACGAAATTAAGAAATGCATAATAAGTGATAAGAATGGAAAATCATCAGAGGTGTTGACGGAAGTCCAAAATTTATTGTATAAGATGAGAAGTTTTGATGTATAAATGATAATTAATATGTTAAAAACTAATAAAAGTGTGTGTGTGTGTGTGTGTGTGTGTGTGTGTGTGAAATTCTTATCCCGAGGTACCACTGTACATGAAACCAATCTAAAATAATAAAGCTGTGTTCAGGTCCCTGACACCCTTCTCCTCCTTCTCCCTGTGCAGAACGCAGTTCTTGAGGGCTTACTCATACCAGAAGCTGCACGCTGCTGGTGTCACAGTGTACAGAAATAGCGCCTCAATCTCAGGGGTGTGGGCTGCTTGCACACCTGGCCTTCAAGTCTTTGCTTGCCTAACGTTGTCTGACAACCCCCCTCCCTCCACCTGTAAGGGCTCATGGCTAAGCTCAATCTATTCTCCTTCACACCTCTCCTTCCTCAGAAGAGAGAAGGACTCGTGTTCCTAGGGTTTCTTAACGTGACATAACGTGACCAGCTGACCTACAATATTCTCTTGCCTGACACAGGCCCACTCAACCACTTTAATCAGTGGAATTGCCACCGCTACAGGTGCCACATAACACATGTTCCACATTTGTAAGAACTCTGGAACTTTGGAACTCCCTGCCTCTTGATAGCAATCAGCTGCCTTCACTGTACTCCTTTCAGCACCTGCTTAAAACATTATTGATTAAACAAGCAAATCTAGACTCTTAGAAAGTTGGTGCAGATTTTAATCTGTTCTAGTATTTTAACTTTTTATATATTTTGAAGTGTGGCTGCAAATTTTTCCTGGTTTTACTGTTTTATCTTTTGTAAAGTGATTTGAGGGTTATTAGCTTTTTACCATCAAGCGGTGTATACATTTTATGAAATAGATAAATAAATAACATAGAAGCATAATGCAAGAAGAGCCTGCTGGGTCAAGCCAGCGGCCCATCGAGCCCAGCATTATTATTCAGAAACGTTGTTGTTGTTGAATTGTCCCTATTTTCACTGGACAAATGTTGGACGGTATGGAATCCTAGCCATCATAGCCACTGGTCAGGGATTTCTGGGCGTCAACCCCTGGTGAGCTATAGTTTCTGAGTTTTTTAATAGCTAGTAGGAAGTTGCCTTCTAGCAAGTCAGACCATAGATCCATCTAGCTCTGTAATGTCTACACTGACTGGCAGCAGCTCCCCCGGGAGACCTCCCCAACCCTACCTGGAGATGCCAGAGATTGAACCCAGGACCTTCTGCATGCAAAGCAGGTATTCTATTGGAGAGGTCTATTGTCAGGGATGACCCTTCAAGGAAGTATTGCTTAAAATATATTACACCCTGTTTTAAACAACGAGTCTTGTGGGTTCATGCCATTGAAAGCTGGTGCCAATACATTTTTTAGAAATAAGGATTTAAGGTACACCGTTCCCTCAGTGCCCCACATGCATCACCTCAGTCCCACTCACAACAGCGCTGTAGGACAGAGACCAGAAAAAAATGACCTTGCTTATTGCCAGACACAGCTAAGATCGAACCCAGCACCAAGCTCACAACGCCCTTTAACCGCCCAGGGCTGCCTATTCTCACAAAACGCTCAACCGCCAGCCCATGCAAAATGCCATCACTTGCCCACAGAAATGCCATCACTTGCCCACAGAAACGCCATCACTTACCCATGAATGTCTATCGAGATTTCTGTCCCCAGCACGCAGGCGATGTAGTTCGGCTGCTCGGTGGACACCCGCACTACTCTCTGCCTGGCTGTCATTGTCTCAGCGGGGAGAAAAGGTGGCCAAAATTAGCACTTCTGCAGAGAGCCTGGATTGTCCTGTTTTCACGGGGAAACCAGCATGACTGGCTTAGGAAGGCAAAAAGGAACCCTGGGACCTCTGCTCCACCTTGTTCCCTTTCCCTCTTTGGTGTGTTGGTGCTGTCTCCTTGCCTTCGAGTGCAGCTGGGATCTGAAATATACAGATATATGGAGAGGAATATATAGTTGGGGAAGGGACAGTGGGAGGAGGTTCCAATCTCTCCCCAAAAGACTTCAAAATCTGGGTCCTTTGGTAGGGACCTGGGTGTGCAAGGGTGTTGGATCATCAGGGAGGTCACACGCTGAGAGACAGAAAGGGCAGGACTCCTGGCTACGAGGAATACTATAATTTAGCTATTCATGTGTTCTTTTCTTTGCGTATTACTCAGGGTGCTAGGAGATGTTGTGTTTCGTTACCAAGCGGGGGAATAGGGCACCTGGGCAGGGAAAATTGATTTGGGGTTGGCGAGGGCTATTGAAGCCTATGCTTTTCCTCTGCAGTCAGAGACAGTGATGATTCTTAACAACAACAACAACATTTAAACCCCATCCATCTGGGCGGCTGCCAGCACATATAAAAAGATAATAAAACATCAAATATTAAAAGGCTCCCGATACAGGGCTGCTTTCAGATGTCTTATAAAAGCTGTGTAGTTCTTTATCTCCTTGACATCTGACGGGAGGACGTTCCACAGGGAGGGTGCCACTGCCGAGAAGGACCTTTGCCTGGTTCCCTGTAACTTCACTTCTCGAAGTGAGGGAACCTCCAGAAAGCCCTGAGAGGTGGACATCAGTGTCCAAGCAGAATGATGGGGGTGGAGACACTCCTTCAGGTATACAAAGGCCACTTAGGTCAACACCAACACTTTGAATTGTGCTTGGAAATGTACAGGGAGCCAGTGGAAATACTTCAGGACCGGTGTTATATGGTCCTGGCGGCCATATAATCCCAATTGCTGGGGACCGCAGGAGGGAACAGGGCTCTGGTGCTCAAATGTTGCTTGTGGGTTTCCCACAGGAACCTGGGCGGCCAAGGAATTCGTGTGTGTGTGTGTGTGTTATGTACTGAAGTTCTCACCCTGGGCCAGCAGTGGGATACTGTAGATAGTTTTCACTCAGGTCCACATATGCAAATAAGGGATTGAAAGTGACGTTCAGTGATTGGATAGTTACAGAAAATGGTTACTGTTGTGTTCTGTTCTGGCCTGTGAATAAACAAGAGCTGTTTGAAGAATCGCTGTGTTGTCTGATATGTTCACCTACAACTTAACAGGGGGGTATAATGAATTTAAAAATATGTTTAAATTGGTAATTCCCCTCCCCCCCCCCAAAAAAACCTCCTGAAGCATTTTTGCTAGGGATAATGGGGACGGAGGTTCTGAAGAAGCTGACTAATCTTTTTATGTATGCATGCAACAACTGCAGCCGGAATCTTTTACATGCAAAAATGGAAAGAGGGAGAAATTCCAACCAAAGAAGAACGACTTATAATATTAATGGATTATGCTGAAATGGTGAAATGTGACTGTAAAACTAAGAGCTCAAAACTGTGAACTGTTTATGGAAAATGGAGGCCTTTTTTGCTTTTTTGTTTACTATTTGTCAAAGTATTTTAGAGATATGAAATCACAAGCAGGATTCAAGATATGGGGGACGGGGGGAGAGATAAGATGGAGTTATGAGGGTCAGTGGCATAGCGTGGGGGGTGCTGGGGGGGCCGGCCGCACCGGGCGCAACATCTGGGGGTTAGGGTTAGGGGGCGCAATCCACTGGTTAGGGGGCACAAATTACTTGCCTTGCACTGGGTGCTGACATCCCACGCTATGCCACTGATGAGGGTTAGCAACAAGTATAATGCAACAATTAAGGGTACGAATAAAATGGCTTTTCCATGCAAACCAGGAAGTGACTTCTCCAGACAAAGGAATGTCTTTTCTTTCCTTATCTCTGTGGCTGTGATCTCTTGGGTGACGCAGACGCCATTAGGCAGTTGAATGTGCATGCATGCTCTGCCCATTTCCCTCCCTCCCTTCCACCCCCTCCCTCTGTGCAGACCCGGGCACTGCCAACCCACGCTACACCACTGGTGTTGCGCGATCCCATTCTCCCCGGTGCATTTCCTCATCAGAAAGAGTCCAATTCCTTATTGCTTTTCTTATCACAAAAAGACCAATTTGGAGGGCGGGGGCAGGGTTGGGCAGACAGGCAGAGAGCAGGCATGTTGTGAATACGAACTTCAGTTGTGTGACCTGAGTTTGCTCCCATGTGATTGAATTCTTTAATTGCAGTTCCTTCCTGGCAGGGGGTCGGACTAGATGACCCCTCCAATTTTATGGTTTGTTGAATCCCGTCTGAAAACTGACTGTCTGGAAGCACCTTTTGAAAAAAAGAAACCCCTGTGACTTTTCCCCTTGGATCACCCCTGCAATCCCGGAGGAGCAATTGAAACGGCACTAGAGGAGCCAGGTTGTCCCGATGGCTCAGGGCGCTGTCTCTCCTCTTTTTCATGACCTCAGGCTGATCAGCCAAGAGAGACACAGCTCCCTTCCCAGGTCAGATGTCAGATTTTGCCCATCTGACAGGGCAACAGTCACCGCTTCATCATAGCCAGGAGAGCGGATGCTATAATTTGAGATGTTATAATTAACTGGGATTAAAACAGAACACATAATATGGCATTATACGTAACTGAGCTGCATACTTCTGATTAGACTGTGTGGCATAGCAGACTAGGACATAGGAGAGACCAGGGTTTGAATCTTCCTCTCAGCCATAGAGCCTCCTAGGTGTAACCTTGTGGGCTAGTCACTCACTCGCAGCCTAAACTACCTTGCAGGGATGTTGTGGGGAGTGAAAGAAGAGGAGAACCAGTTAGGTCACCCTCAGCTCCTTAGAGGAGAGATGGGATACAGATACAATGAACAAATGAATAACGTATCTTAAGATCATTAATTTTAGTGGGTTAGCACTTCGTTCAATATACTCCAATATGTTCTGCACATCTATGGATCAGCAAATCTATCCATGTCAGTTTCTCTCCATTTCCCCCCATTTTTTCAGTCTTAAATTCAGCTTTGCACACTTCCACATCAATTTGCAGATTTTTAAAAGAATAAGCCTAAAGATCCACCAGCGTTTGGCATGCATATTCCCTTAGTATGGACATTCTTGCAGTTTTCCCTGATGTAACACATTTTGGGGTGCTGATTTCACTAATATGTCCAGTTTTATGCACAGTTCACCCCAGTACATGCATTTCTGTACATGTTGCCCGGCTGGAGAGCTGCGTTGCAAAATTCAGAGAAGTGTGAATTTTGAAGGTCTGTTCTGTTTTGGTTCTCATATGGTTCCAGAACGTGCAAATTGGTTAGGCTCAAAATGCAAACTGAATCAAATCTCCCCAAACCTGTTCACAAATATGGCTGGTACCAGTGCTAGTTTCTGTTGATTCATTTTTCCAGAATGGATCACAACTTTATTTGTAATTCCCATTATTTGTAATTCTGTTCATTTTTGGAGCAAAATTCTGCAGCTAGACTGTTGGTGGGACAGACAGAAATTATACTGCCTGCCTATAGGTTACTGAGCCAGGTTTAGTTCATTAATTCGTGTGGTCCTTATCAACTTGGGTCCAGAATACTTTAAGGAACACCTGATTTCTTAAATCCCTGCCTGATCACCGTGATCTTTGGGGATTCCAGTGCATGGTTAATCTATGGAACTCACTCCTGCAGGAGGCAGTGATGCTTTGCCTCCACAGTTAGATGCAGCAATGCTTCTGTATCCAGTTGCTGGAATGTGCAGGAGGGGAGAGGGCACTTTTGCCTGGGTCCTGTTTGAGGTTTTCCTTTGGGGGCACCAGTTGGCCGCTGCGAGAACAAGATGCTGGGCTAGATGGGCCATTGGCCGGATCCAGCAGGCCTCATGTTATATCCTCATGTCTGTTCTAGTGTGTCCCCCACCCCATGGCTCAGATGCATATGTTGCTGTGCGTTCAGGCCCAGGTGTGCAACTCCCTCCCACCTGATATCAGGCAGGCAACCTTCCCTGCTGAACATCAACAGCTCCCCCAAGTGCCCCTATTTTCCAAGGGTCCTGGATTTATACAGAAGCTGTCCTGGTTTCTTATTTATTTATTTATCCAGGGCGGTTCACAGAAAAGATCGCAACATATATCAGAATAAACACAACCACCCAATAACACCCCCCTTCCAGAAAAGAGCCACATTTTAAAAGGGTATAGGATGTCAAACAGATCAACCAAAGGCCTGGTTTAAAAGGAACATTTTTGCCTGGCGCCTAAAGGTGTGTAATGAAGGCGCCAGGTGAACTTCCCTGGGGAGAACATTCCACAGACGGGGAGCCACTGCAGAGAAGGCCCCGTTCTCATGTTGCCACCCTCCAGACCTCTTAAAGAGGAGGTACACGAAGGAGGGCCTCAGAAGATGATCTCAGGGTTCATATGGAAAGAGGTGGTCCTTGAGGTATTGCGGTCCTGAGCTGTTTAAGGCTTTATAGGTCAAAACCAGCACTTAGAATTGGGCCTGGAAACTAAGTGGGAGCCAGTGCAGTCAGACCAGGATTGGTGTAATATGCTCAAACCGTGATTTGATCCTGAAATGTCTTGCTTTTCCTTAAAAAGGTAAAGGGACCCCTGACCATTAGGTCCAGTCGTGACCGACTCTGGGGTTGCGGCGCTTATCTTGCTTTCTTGGCCAGGGGAGCCGGCGTACAGCTTCCGGGTCATGTGGCCAGCATGAATAAGCCGCTTCTGGCGAACCAGAGCAGCGCACAGAAACGCTGTTTACCTTCCCGCCAGAGCGGTACCTATTTATCTACTTGCACTTTGACGTGCTTTCGAACTGCTAGGTTGGCAGGAGCAGGGACCGAGCAACGGGAGCTCACCCGATCACGGGGATTTGAACCACCGACTTTCTGATCGGCAAGTCCTAGGCTCTGTGGTTTAACCCACAGCGCCACCCGCGTCCCCTTAGGACGTCCCTATTTTCATCGAGGAAATGTTGGAAGGCATGCATCAACTGCTTGATGATGACCAGCCAGCATTTTAAGTAAGTTGAATCATGCCTAGTTTATGTTTTAAAAACTCATATTATTTGACTGTTGCATTGCTTTATTGCTTTACCTATCAGAGAGGCGTTTGTGGAGGGTTCTGTGCTTATATTCATTAGCTGCAGTTCCTGCATTGCAGGGAGCTGTACTAGATGACACTCAAGGTCCTTTCAGAAGCCTAGGATGCTTGTTGTTGTTGTTGTTTAGTCATTTAGTCATGTCCCTTTGTGTCCCCATGGACCAGAGCACACCAGGCACTCCCGTCTTCCACTGCCTCCTGCAGTTTGGTCAAACTCATGCTGGTAGCTTTGAGAACACTGTCCAACCATCTCATCCTCTGTCGTCCCCTTCTGCTTGTGCCCTCCATCTTTCCCAACATCAGGGTCTTTTCCAGGGAGTCTTCTCTTCTCATGAGGTGGCCAAAGTATTGGAGCCTCAGCTTCAGGATCTGTCCTTGCAGTGAGCACTCGGGGCTGATTTCCTTCAGAATGGATAGGTTTGATCTTCTTGCAGTCCATGGAAAGAAGACAGTCTGTGACTAGATCGCCACCTGGCCATTGCTGCTATGGAAGAACTTGTTAAGGGCAGCATGGTGGGGTCCCCGTTTGCAGGGACTGCACTTCCTTTTCATCAGGCCCACAACCAAATGCAGCGCCGCCACCCAGGATAGTTTAATCATCTCCTTAAGTTGCTAATTGCATGCATTAATTAGTATGCCAGCGTGCATAATTGCTGACTGACCTACGAAGCCTCACCAGCTAATTGCAGGCAATGAAAGGAGGAAGCAACAGCAAGTTCTTGTTTGTGGGAGGATTTATTTAATTAGTCTGATTGCATTGGCCATATGGTGTCGGGGTGTCTACATACCTCTGGCGCAAGGTCGCAGAGCCAGGGAAGACCACTTGGTGGCAGTGGGGAGAGAGGGAGAGAGAATATCCCCTCTGCACCTGAACACCTTGGAATCTCTCTAAAAAGGGAAGCGTTTGGTTTTGCAGGACAGTCCTGCAGATGTAGCTCTACAGAATGGATAGCTGGGCGAAAAGAAATCGTACAGCGTCACCTCTAGATCCACACCCTACATTTAAAACCCATTCAACACACATTTAAAGTGCATGGCTTCTTTCAGAGAATCCTGGGAACCGCAGTTTGCTAAGGGCGCTGGGCATTGTGGCTCTGGGAGGAGGATTCTTGGGGGTAAAATCATGTGCTTTAAATGTGTACAGAATTTACCATAAATGTGGATCTGCCCCACAGACCAAAGTGCCCTCTTTCTTTCTCTTTCCCTCACCCCCATATTCCTTCTTATTCTTCAGCCTGTGGCGCTTCTTGTTCCCCTGTCAAATTGGAGATCAGAAGGTGAGAGGTTGAATCCCTAGCCTGGAGCTTCTCCAAGAATCCTGGAGAGCCCCTGTCAGTCAGTCTAGCTGGACCAAAGAGCCTGGCTTGGTATAACACAGTGCCCTATATTCTTAAGTCTTAAGGAAAGGGCTGTAACTCAGCAGCAGAGCACCTGTTTGGCATGCAGAAGGTCCCAGGTCTCAGGTAGCACTGGAAGGGGGCCCTGTCTGAAACCTCGGAGAGCCATTGCTGCCAGTCGTGGAGACAATATTAAGCTGGATGGACCATGGCCTAATTCTGTACGTGATTCTTTAGATAGTTCCGTTAGCAGAGCATGAGACTCCTAATTAAAGGGTCATGGGTTCGAGTCCCATGGGCAAAAATAGTGCAGCGGGTTGAACTAGATGGCCCTTGTGGTCCTTTCCAACTTTACAATTCTATGATTTCATGCATTCCTTAGGGTTCCCCCACCAGAGCCCTCTAGAATGATCAGAACAATCCATTCCCAGGCTATTTTCTGTAATATGTATAATTAACTGAGGCATGTCTTCTTTTTCTCCATTTAAATCCTGGGGCAAGATATACGACCAGCGCCAAGGAGCCTCAGCCAAACCTGGGCATTAACTTATGATTAATGCTGTTTGTCAGAGTCGTCCTGCATGATTTATTTTGGCACAAGCCCTGGGTTTGCATGCTGAAATCTTGCATTGACTCAGAGGTCCATCCCCCCCTTTTTCTCTCCCTTTAAACTATTAGTAGTATAAAGTTCTGGTAAAACAATTCACCTTTCCTGGCAGGGAACAGTCTTTGCTGGGCAGAGCAAGAAGAATGTCACAAATCCGGTCTTGGTGGCTTAGGGTGATGAAGGGGTCCCTCTGCTTGTGAAGTGAAGAAAAGCTCTGCAGGATCAGGCCAGTGGCCCATTTGGGCCAGCATCCTCTTCTCACAGATGCACCGCATGAGAAACCCCTAAGCAGGAACTGAGCAGAAGAGCAGTCCTGGCTAGTAGCCATTAAAACACTCCATGAAATTGTCCAACTTTGCCCACTTATGTTCAGAAAAGGGCAGCCAAAACCATACCTTCCAACATTTTCCCAATGAAAACAGGGACATCCCATTCCATAATAATAATAATAATAATTTTATTATTCATATGTTGCCCCAGCCACTCTGGGTGGCTTCCAACATATATAAAACATAATAACACATAATAAAAACTTCCCGATACCAGGCTACTTTCAGATGTCTTTTAAAGGTTGTACAGTGGTACCTCGGGTTACATACGCTTCAGGTTACATACGCTTCAGGTTACATACGCTTCAGGTTACAGACTCCGCTAGCCCAGAAATAGTACCTCGGGTTAAGAACTTTGCTTCAGGATGAGAACAGAAATCGTGCAGCAGTGGCAGCAAGAGGCCCCATTAGCTAAAGTGGTGCTTCAGGTTAAGAACAGTTTCAGGTTAAGAACAGACCTCCGGAACGAATTAAGTACTTAACCCGAGGTACCACACGAGATGGTTGGATAGTGTCTTCGAAGCTACAAACATGAGTCTGACCAAACTGTGGGAGGCAGTGGAAGACAGAAGTGCCTGGCGTGCTCTGGTCCATGGGGTCACGAAGAGTCGGACACGACTAAACGACTAAACAACAACAACAACAACAAACCACTGTACAGTTACTTATCTCCTTGGCTCATGGGGTTGCATAACTCCATACCCTCCATACCCTCCAATATTTCTCTGATGAAAATAGGGGTGTACTAAGGAAAAGTGGGACATTCCAGGTTCAAATCCGAAACCAGGGCAGCTTCTGTAAATCTGGGACTGTCCTTGAAAAATAGGGACACTTGGAGGGTCTGCAAAATTATCAAGGGGGTGGAGCGGCTCCCCATGAAGAAATATTGCAGCGTTTGGGATATTTTAATTCAGAGAAAAATAAGAAGTTTCCTGCATTGCAGGGGGTTTGACTAGATGATCCCAGGGTCCCTTCCGACTCTATAATTCTCTGATTCTGTGATGGATTAGGCATAGCCTGGAGAAAATGGGCAGAGAATTTTTTTCTCCCTCTCCCATAACACTTGAATTTGTTGACATTCAGTGAAGCTGAATGTTGGGAGATTCAGGATGGATAAAAGAAAGTCCTTCATGCAGCACAGTGTTAAACTGCGGAACTCCCTCCCACAGCATGCACGGGTGGCCACCAACTTGGGTGGCTGTAAAGGGGGATAAGAGAAATTCATGGAGTATCTTGGTAGACCCACTAAATGATTTCCCTGCCTGGTGTAGCAATTGCAGTGGGCTCTGCTAAATGCTGTGTGACTTTTAATTGCATTTTTACAGCTGCCTGAATGAAGCATACAGGCTGCTGGTTCATGAACCACCATTTGGAAAACCCTGATTTAGTGTATGTGCACCCTGCTTCTCATTATTAGTCATCAGTAATAATACCAATGAAGTATGTAACAATATAACACATTGTTATAACAATATAACAGCATTTGAAGCATTATAGAATAAGAGCAGGAAGATAGGTCTCTGCCCCAATGAGTCTACATTCCTTTTTTCTTTTCTTTTCTTGGTAATCCCCAGTATCTATTTGGCACACATACAGCATATCCTCTTACTTAATAATAATTTTATTATTTGTATCCCAGCTTCCAACACATATTAAAAAATAACAAAAACTTCCTGATACAGGGCTGCGTTCGGATGTCTTCCAAAATCTGTATAGTTCTTTCTTTCCTTGACATCTGAAGGGAGGGTGTTCCACAGGGCAGACACTACAATCAAGAAGGCCCTCTGCCTGGTTCCCTGTAATTTTACTTCTTGCAGTGAGGGGACCACCAGAAGACCCTCAGAGATGGACCTCAGTGTCCAGGTTGAATGATGGGGGTGGAGACGCTCCTTCAGGTATATAGTGGTACCTCGGGATACGAATGGGATCCGTTCCAGAGCCCCGTTCGCATCCTGAAGCGAACGCAACCCAAGTCTGCACGTGCACGGGTAGCGATTCGCCGCGTCTGCACATGTGCGTGA
Source organism: Podarcis melisellensis (assembly GCF_964234715.1). Lineage (NCBI taxonomy): Eukaryota > Metazoa > Chordata > Lepidosauria > Squamata > Lacertidae > Podarcis > Podarcis melisellensis. The sequence continues at coordinate 13,273,171 of NC_138540.1, forward strand.
CGTCATTTTGAGTGTCTGCACATGCACGGGCAGCGAAACCCAGAAGTAACCCATTCTGTTAGTTCCAGGTCACCGTGGAGCGTAACCCAAAAACACTCAACCTGAAGAAACTTCAATCTGAGGCATGACTGTACTGGGCCGAGGCCGTTTAGGGCTTTAAAGGTCAGCATCAACACTTTGAATTGTGCTCAGAAATGTACTGGGAACCAATGTAGATCCTTTAGGTCAGAGGTCAGCAAACTTGTTCAGCAGGGGTCCACTGTCCCTTGTGGGGGGCCGGACTATATTTTCTTTCTGCGGGGAGTGGGGAGAGAAAGAATTCCTTTGCCCCACAAATAACCCAGAGATGCATTTTAAATAAAAGGACATGTAAAAACATGCTGATTCCCAGACCATCCACAAGCTGGATTTAGAAGGTTATTCGGCCGGATCTGCCCCCCCCCCCGGGCCTTAGTTTGCCTACCCATGCTTTAGGGCCAGTGTTATATGGTCCCAGCCGCTGCTCCCAGTCACCTGTCTATCTGCTGCATTCTGGATGGTTTGTAGTTTCCGAGTCCCCTTCAAGGGTAGCCCCAGGTAGAGCGCCTTGCAGTAGTCCAAGTGGGAGATAACCAGAGCATAGACGACCGTGGTGAGACAGTGCGTGGGCAGGTAGGATCTCAGCCGGTGTACCAAATGGAGCTGGTAGACAGCTGCCCTGGACGCAGAATTAACCTGAGCCTCCATGGACAGCCATGAGTCCAAAATGACCCCCAGGCTGCCTACCCAGTGGCGTAGCGTGGGGGGTGCAGGGGGGGCCAGGCGCACCGGGCGCAACATCTGGGGGTTAGGGTTAGGGGGCGCAAATCCACGGGTTAGGGGGCACAAATTACTTGCCTTGCCCCGGGTGCCACTGTGCCTACCTGCTGAACTTTGATGTAGGGGAGTCACACACAGCCCAAGCGTGGGAGGCAAAGTGTGGCTGGCAACCTGGGCGCACTTGCCCACGTGCCAGGACTGGGGCCGTCAGGAACATAATCCCGGCTTTGTAGAACAACCCGCCAATTTGTCATGCGGAATTGATGACAAAACCGACGAGGGGCGTGTGGGAAAGGCTCGATTTCACAACCGGACTGGTTTGGTTGGGTGCCTTTGTTTCCCTCCTCTGGGTGTTTCTGCAAGGGATTTGTTAATGGATAGTTTTTGATGGGAGAGAGGTGTGATCCCTCGGGTTACAGAGCGGGCACTTGAGAGAGAGTACAGGTTCCAATCCTGCCTTGTGCAGAGAGGTAAATAATTCAGAACGGCTTGCAAGGAGCTGCTCACCCTCTGACCCAGATCTGTGGACCTTGAAATGTTACTGGACAACTCCCACCATCTTCCCTGACTTTTGCTTTGGCCAGCTGATGGGAGTTGGCAGTCCAACTCCATCTGGAAGGCCAAACGTGATGGGGACTAGACCATCATTTGCCTTTACTTGCCTGGGCCACACCCGGGTCACCCCTTGTGTGCCTCCCTCAGTCTGTGCCCGCTCACCATAAGCCTGGGCTACTCTGCCGCCTTCGCCCCGGGGACGTGAGCAGGAGAACAGGCTGTTTGCTTGGCGTGGGTTAATGGCAAGGAGATGATTCAGCTCTCCAAGGAGCGGTTTCCATTTTTGTGCATGCGTGTGTTTGTTTTGGATTGTAGCCATCCCCTGGTCTGATTCCTCGGAAGTAAGTCTCAGCAGTCAAAATGAGAGTACCCCTAAACATATTTTTTTAAGGAAAAAAATGCACTGCATACATTAGTACATAAACAATCTGAATTTGTACAGGAGAACAATCCTTGACTCTTAATGTCCCCAAATATTTCCGCTGCAGAAGTTACTATCTTGGAGAAACCTCTCCCAATGGTTCTTTTCACTTGCAAATCCTTCAACTCCTGTCAATTTTTGCATTGAGAGAAAAAGGATGAGAGAAAGGTACTTCGCACATGCTCCGCGGCACATTGTTATGTGGAAGCCCTGTCTCTTAATCCTAGGGATTTATGTGTGTTTGTGTATGGACTCTGGTTACTCAGTACTGAAAGGCGCTCTGCACATGCTCTGCAGCATGCCTTTGTTATTCGGAAGCCCTGTCTCTTAATCCTAGGTAGGATGTGTGCACTGGTGTGCAGACCCCAATTACTCAGCATTGAGAGAAAGGCACTTTGCACATGCTCTGCAGCACACCTAAATCATTTGCTTATTCCAGGACTGTTGGCGCTGCTGAGACATCCAGGAACGTCCTCCTGCCTCATATGGGCTACGGTGCTCAGACCAGTAAACATCTCCCATCCGGGCAGCAAAGAAAATGGCCCAGGACACCTTCCTCCGGAACTGCAAAGTAGCAGAGGGTTAGACTAGATGACCGTTGGATCCTTTTCCCACTCTGCAGTTCTATGGTCCTAACTCAGTTCTGTTTTCAGGGGCTGGAAGTGGTGAGCTGGCAACCTCTAGTGGAGCCAGCACCAAACTGCAGGTGGTTTCGCCAATCTGGGGAGAAGGATGTCTCTGTCGTATAGCTGTCAACCGTCCCTTATTTGGCGGGAAACTCCCTTATCCCAGCATCATGTCCCACTGCTGTCCCTTATTGATGATGTCCCTTAAATTTCCCGGGTTTCAAAGGAAGCAGCTCCTCTCCCTCCCTCTCTGCCGGTCAGGGAGGAAGGAGGCTCCAACTGTGTTGCTTGGCTGCATTGCTCACCCAATAAGGAGTCTAAGAATGACTGGGGGTGGAGCTTGCATGCCTTGTGCCGATCAAATCGGCCACATTGCCTGGGGACTGGTCTTTGCTCAGCGCTTCCCAGCGGAGAGGTGACGGTGGTTTTCCTTGCTGCATCCCCTTTGCCGGGTTGCTGTGCTGTGGGAACCACCGCTTGAGGCTTCGTTTGGCTGCTGGCTGGGCTTTCTGCCTTTGGCTTGGAGGGGCTCAGAAGTTGAACATACCTGTGCTTGGAAAATCCCTTATTTTGGTTGCTGATCCCTTATTTTTGAGGCTGCTGGTCCCTTATTTTCAGATCCGTAAGTTGACAGCTATGCTCCGTCTGTGACCTCCAAGTATAGGTTTAAAGGAAAGCAGAGCGAAGATATTGATGTTTGACTCACCTTTATACTCCAGGCGTGAGCCCAGAATTCTACCTGCCCAGGCACACATATGCGGGCAGGGCCAGCTTCCTGTTTCCATGATAAACAGGTCTGGTTCAGGCCACGGGTTCATCTAACTCAGTACAGTATTGTCATCTCTGACTGGCAGCAATGGCTCTCCAGGATTTCAGGCAGGGGGCAACTCCAGTCCTTGGAGGCTGAAGCTAGGCTCCTCCCTTAAGACATCAGAGCACAGAAAGCTGGTTTATAGTGAATCAGACCATGATGACCGGTTGGCACAGGGAATTGTGGTCGGAGAGAAACAATATAAACTGAAAGCATTTGCAGATGACTTGGTATTAACATTACAGGAGCCAGCCTCTAGTACTAAAAGAGCGTTAGAATTAATTTCTGACTTTGGTCGGGTGGCGGAATTCAAGTTGAATAAACAAAAAACTAAAGTTTTAGCAAAAAACTTGACAACTACTGAAATAGAGGAGTTCAGAAAAGAAACAGAACTAAATGTGGTTAAAAAAGTAAAGTACTTAGGGGTGTACCTGACCTCCAAAAATTTGAATTTGTTTAAGGACAATTATGAGAAATGTTGGTCAGAGACCAAAAGAGACTTGGAAACATGGTCAAGACTGAAACTTTCCTTGTTGGGTAGAATAGCTGCTATAAAGATGAATGTATTGCCGAAAATGCTATTTTTGTTTCAGGCCCTCCAGATCGTGGATAAGGTGGAATGTTTTGGAAAATGGCAGAGGGATATGTCTAAATTTGTCTGGCAGGGCAAAAAGCCCCGAATAAAGTTTAAAATACTAACAGATGCGAAAGAAAGAGGGGGGTTTGCCCTGCCGGACTTGAAGTTATATTATGAATCTGCAGCCCTCTGCTGGTTGAAGGATTGGATTTTGTTGGAGAACACCGATGTCCTCGACCTGGAGGGATTTGATAATGCTTTTGGGTGGCATGCATATTTGTGGTACGACAAGGTTAAAGTTCATAAATCGTTTAAAAACCATATCGTCAGAAGGGCAATTTTTATGGTCTGGTCAAAATATAAAGACTTATTGGAGAGTAAAACTCCGAGGTGGCTCTCACCGATGGAGGCCAAAGCACGTAAAAGACTCAATATGGAGGCCCACTGGCCTAAATATTGGGAAATAATTGAAAAAATTGGAGATAAATGGAGGTTGCAGAGTATGGAAAAGTTAAAAAACAAGGTGCGAGATTGGTTGCATTATGCTCAAATCCAGGAAGTTTTTAAAGCGGACAAAAAAGTGGGTTTCCAGGAGGAAAAATCGAAACTAGAGACAGAGTTGCTTGAGCCAAAATCTAAGTTAATTTCGAGAATGTACAACTTGCTGCTTAAATGGAATACACAGGATGAGATTGTTAAATCCTCCATGATAAAGTGGGCGCAGGACTTGGGGCACAACATTTTGTTTGAAGACTGGGAAAGGTTATGGAACACCGGAATGAAATTCACGGCATGTAGTGCCTTGAAGGAAAATATTATGAAAATGACATACCGGTGGTACATGACCCCAGTCAAGCTTGCAAAGATATATCACCTGTCTGATAATAAATGTTGGAAATGTAAAGAGGAGGAAGGGACATTTCTACACCTCTGGTGGACCTGCCCGAAGGTGAAGGCCTTCTGGGAGATGATACATAATGAACTAAAAAAGGTGCTTAGACTTACCTTACCCAAGAAACCGGAGGCCTTCCTCCTGGGCATGGTAGACCAGAGGGTGGCCAAGAAAGATAGAACTTTTTTTATGTACGCTACTACAGCAGCAAGGATCTTGATGGCAAAGCACTGGAAGACACAAAATCTACCCACATTGGAAGAATGGCAGACGCAGCTGATGGATTATATGGAACTGGCTGAAATGACTGGCAGAATTCGAGACTCGGGAGAAGAAGAAACGGAGGAAGTTTGGGAAAAATTTAAGGACTATTTGAAAAAACATTATAAATTGTATGAATGCTAAAAAATGCTTCTCTCTAGGAAATTATAGCTTCAGTATCGGTAAATCTTTGAATTGGTAAATAAGGTACAACAAGACAGAAGTGGTGTAAAGAAATAATTTTATTGTGTTGAAACTAAAAATTAATGGGTTCGGATTGAAATGTCTAGAGACCAGATAACACGATAAAATGGAAGATATATATTATGTTTAAAATAAGTCAACAAATTGCTGAGGTTTTGGTTTTACAGAGAATGCAGAGTCCGGAAGAGGGGGGGAGTCCACTAGATTTATGGAAACATGTATTTGGAATTTGAATTTTGTATATTATAAACTTAATAAAAATTATATTAAAAAAAAAAATATATAGTGAATCAGACCATGGGTCCATCTAGCCCAGAATTGTCTACACTGACTGGCAGCAAAGGCTCTCTAGGGTTTCAGGCAAGGGACAATTCCCCGCCCACCTGGAAATGCCACTAGGGATTGAACCTGGGTCCTTCTGTAGGCTGAGCATCTGCTCTAGCACTGTGCTGGGGTCCTTTTTTGTTAAAAATGAAGCAAGATTCTAGTCCTTGTTCTGGATAAAGGGCTGATTTGAGGAGGAACGTGTTATGTACTGAAGTTCTCACCCTGGGCCAGCAGGAGGATACTGTAGATAGTTATGCAAATGAAGGATCGAAAGTGGTGTTCAGTGATTGGATAGTTTGTATGCAAATGAAGGATCAAAAGTGACATTCAGTGATTGGATAGTTTTAGAAGGTTGTTACAGTAACAAGGTACTGGAGCTCTATATAAGCAGGCTGACTGAGCCCTTCAGCTCAGTTCAGTTCTGGCCTCAGAATAAAGAAGAGCTGTTTGAAGAATCACTGTCTCATCTCATATGTTCGCCCACAACTTAACAGAATGGAGGAAGCTGCCCTATACCTGGTCACACCCTGGGGCCATCTCGCTCAATATTTTCCACACTGACTGGCAGCAGGTCTCCAGGGCTTTTGGACAGATGGTCTCTCCCAGCCCTCCCAGATGCTGAGGACTGAACTTGGGGCATTCTGCATGCATGGAGCTACAGCTTTTCTCTTAAAACTGAGCAAGATTCTAGTCCTCATGGTTCTGAATTAAGGGCTGATTTAAATATACCTTATATGGAAATCAGACCTTTGGAAAAAAAAACATTGCCTGCATCTTTCATTTTTTTTTATAAATGTTTATTGAGGGTTTTTTGATTACAATATAAATAAACAAATAAAAATATTACATATCATAACATGTTTTTTTATCTCCTCTGGGCTTCCTCACGTCTTTCGCTCCTACGTTCCAGTTTATTAAAATTAAAACAGCAATTTATCACCTTATCTCCATCCTTACTGTCTAATTCTCCGATGTTATATTTCAAATTTTAGATACATTTATTCCACTCCTTAAAGAATTAAGTTTAACCAAATAAATATCAAAAAAATTGTTTTTTCTTAAGTTTAACTTATCTTCATAATTTACTTCATCTATTTTAATGGTGCCAAATTGTTTATAATCAAGTATCCTGCTTAGCATTCATACAATTTACAATATTTTTGCAAATAAATCTTAAATTTCTTCCAGTCTTCTTCTACCGTCTCCTCTCCCAGGTCTCGGATTCTGCCAGTCATCTCGGCCAGTTCCATGTAGTTTATCAGTTGCATCTGCCATTCTTCCAGTGTGGGTAGATCTTGGGTTTTCCAATGCTTAGCGACAAGTATCCTTGCTGCTGTTGTTGCATACATAAAGAAAGTTGTGTCCTTCTTTGACACCCCTTGGCCGACAATACCCAAAAGGAAGGCCTCTGGTTTCTTAGGGAAGGTATACTTAAATACCTTTTTCAGCTCATTATATATCATTTCCCAAAAAGCCTTCACTCTAGGGCAAGTCCACCAAAGGTGAAAGAACGTTCCTTCATTTTCCTTACATTTCCAACATTTGTTATCAGACAAGTGGTATATTTTTGCAAGTTTGACTGGGGTCATGTACCATCTACCGTATTTTTCGCACCATAGGGCGCACCGGACCATAGGGCGCACCCATTTTTTGGGGGGGAAATAAAGGGAAAAAAATTATTTTCCCCCCCCAGGCGCGGGGCTGGGGCGGGGGAAGCTCGAGCTTCCCCCGACCCCAGCCCGCAAACAGGCAGCTCTCTGCAAGCCGTGGGAGCACTCCCGCTGCTTGTGGAGAGGTCCGCGAAGCCTGGGCGCGCTGAGCTCAGCGCGCGCAGGCTTCGCCATGCTGGCAACTCCCCGCAAGGAGCCGGAGCGCTCCGGCTCCTTGCGGAGAGGTCCGCGAAGCCTGGGCGCGCTGAGCTCAGCGCGCGCAGGCTTCGCCATGCTGGCAACTCCCCGCAAGGAGCCGGAGCGCTCCGGCTCCTTGCGGAGAGGTCCGCGAAGCCTGGGCGCGCTGAGCTCAGCGCGCGCAGGCTTCGCCATGCTGGCAACTCCCCGCAAGGAGCCGGAGCGCTCCGGCTCCTTGCGGAGAGGTCCGCGAAGCCTGGGCGCGCTGAGCTCAGCGCGCGCAGGCTTCGCCATGCTGGCAACTCCCCGCAAGGAGCCGGAGCGCTCCGGCTCCTTGCGGAGAGGTCCGCGAAGCCTGGGCGCGCTGAGCTCAGCGCGCGCAGGCTTCGGCATGCTGGCAACTCTCCGCAAGGAGCCGGAGTGCTCCCGCTCCTTGCGAAGAGGTCCGCGAAGCCTGGAGAGCGTGAGGGGTCGGTGCGCACCGACCCCTCTCACTCTCCAGGCTTCAGCGAAAGCCTGCATTCGCACCATAGGACGCACACACATTTCCCCTTCATTTTTGGAGGGGAAAAAGTGCGTCCTATGGTGCGAAAAATACGGTATATATCATTTTCATTACATTTTCTTTCAACATATTACATGCAGTGAAATTCAACCCAGTAGTCCACAACCTTTCCCAGTCCTCAAACATAATATTATACCCAGTGTCCTGTGCCCACTTTATCATAGCCGATTTAACCATTTCATCTTGTGTGTTCCATTTCAACAGCAAGTTATACATTCTTGAAAGTACCTTAGTCTTGGGCTCTAACAATTCCGTTTCTAGCTTCGATTTTTCCACCTGGAAACCTAACTTTTTGTCAAGTTTAAAGACTTCTTTAATCTGAGCGTAATGTAACCAATCTCGGACTTTGTCTTTCATTTTCTCCTGACTCTGCAATTTCCAATTGTCACCATCCTTTTCTAATATTTCCCAATACTTTGGCGATTTGGCTTCCATATTGAGCCTTTTCTGGGCCTTGGCTTCCAAAGGTGATAGCCACCTTGGAGTTTTATTTTCCAATAAGTCTTTGTATTTTGTCCAGACATTAAACACTGCTTTTCTGACAATATGATTCTTGAAAGCCTTATTAATCTTAACCTTGTCATACCATAAATATGCATGCCAACCAAAAGCATTGTCAAAACCTTCCAAATCTAGTACATCAGTGTCTTCGAGAAGCAGCCAGTCTTTTAACCAGCAGAAAGCTGCTGCTTCATAGTACAGCCTTAAGTCTGGCAGGGCAAAGCCCCCTCTTTCTTTCGCATCAGTTAATATCTTAAACTTAATTCTGGGCTTTTTGCCCTGCCAGACAAATTTAGAGATATCTCTCTGCCACTTCTGAAAACACTCTGTTTTGTCCACAATCTGCAGAGTTTGAAACAAAAACAGCATTACTGGCAATACATTCATCTTTACAGCGGCGATTCGGCCTAACAAGGAAAGTTTCAGTCTTGTCCAACTTTCTAAGTTTCTCTTAGTTTCTAACCAGCATTTCTCATAGTTATCCTTAAATAGACTCAGATTTTTTGATGTTATGTTTACCCCTAGGTATTTTACTTTTTTCACCACATTTAACTCTGTCTCTATCTGAAACCCTTCTGACTCTGTAACTGTCAAATTTTTCCCCAATACCTTAGTTTTCTGCTTATTTAATTTAAATCCCGCCACCCGACCAAACTCTTGAATCAGTTGTAATACTTTTTTCGTGCTAGATTCTGGCTCCTGTAAAGTCAAAACTAGGTCATCTGCAAACGCTTTAAGTTTATATTGTTTCGCTCCGACCTGAATTCCTTCAACCATCCGGTCCCCTCTGATCATGTTCAAGAGCACCTCCAGGACCGAAATAAATAACAATGGGGAGATAGGGCAACCTTGTCATGTTCCTTTTTCAATTTTGAACTCTTCCGTGATCACATTGTTAACTATCAATTTGGCCTTTTGTTCTGAATAAATTGCATCTATCCCGTTTTCAAAACCCCGTCCCACTCCCATTCCTTCCAGATTTTTCTTCATAAATTTCCAAGAAATATTGTCAAAGGCCTTCTCCGCATCTATAAAAATTAATACTGCTTTTGTATTAATATTTGTTTGCAAGAGTTCCAAAAGGTCAATAATATTCCTTGTATTAGCAAACAAATGCCTACCTGGGAGAAAGCCTGCCTGGTCCTTATGAATTACTTCATTTAAAACTTTTTAAAATCTGTTTGCTAGAATATCTGCAAATATTTTGTAATCCACATTTAAAAGGGAGATGGGACGGTAGTTCTTAAGTTGTGTCTTTTCAGTTTCCGATTTTGGTATCAATGTGATAAAGGCTTCTTTCCACGATTCCGGCGCCTTCTTCCCTTCCAAAATTTCATTACTAACCTCCATCAATGGTTGTATCAGATAGTCTCTCAGTGTCTTATAGTACTTGGAGGTAAGCCCATCTGGCCCTGGAGATTTGCCCAATTTCATGTTCTGAATGGCTTGTTCAATCTCCAATCGTGTTATTTTACAGTTCAGGATTGATCTGTTTTCTTATCACAATTTTGGTAGCCCATTCTTTTTCAAAAATTCTTCTATCTGTGCCTCATCTTGCGGCCCTTGAGTGTACAATTGTTTAAAATACCTCTGGAAACACTTTCTAATCTCCATAGGGTTCTGAACATTTCTTCCTTCAATCTCTAAATTTGTAACTGTATTCATTTTCTGTCTCTTCTTCAACTGCCATGCTAGCAGTTTCCCACATTTGTTTGCCGATTCAAATGTTTTTTGTTTCATTAGTTTAACTTTCCACTCTATTTCCTGGTTTATCAATTTAGAATATTGTGCTTGATATAATTTAATTTCTCTCAGGATCGGCTGTGACTTCGGGTTTAATCTTAACCTCTTCTCCAATTCTTTAATTTTCTCCAAGATCTTATCTTTTTTCTCATTTTGTGTCCTTTTCTTAACAGCATTCTGTTGTATCAAGAACCCCCTCATCACGGCCTTACTTGCGTCCCAGATAATTCTTTTTTCCACCGTAGTGTTCAAATTTATCTCGAAATAATCCTTCAAAGCTTTTTGGGCCTTTTTGGTAATCTCCTGGTCTCTAAACAGATTGTCATTCATCTTCCATCTAAAGGAGCCGGATGGTAGTAGCGTCATATCCATCTTTACTGCGTTATGGTCGGAGCAGGTTTTTGGGCAGATTTCCACTTTTCTGGTCTTCGGTGCCAGACTTCTAGATATCCATATTTGGTCGATTCTCGTCCATGTCAGCTGGGCTTCAGAAAAGAATGTTCCTTCTCTTCCCAAGGGGTTCTTTGTCCTCCAGATGTCAATCAAGTCCATATTGTCAGTCAATTCAAAAAAAGTCTTAGGTAGTCTGCCATCTTTTGACACATTTTGATTTTGTGACTTATCCATGTTGGTTGATACCACGCCATTCATATCTCCCATCGTAATGATGTTGTCATAGTCCAGATAGTCCAGGATGCTTTCATGCAACTTCTTATAAAATTCCGATTTCCCCTCATTTGGTGCGTATATTCCTAATATCAAGAACTTCTCTCCTTGATGTTGTATCTCAATTGCCACAATTCTTCCTTGCTCATCTTTAAATAAAAATTTAGGTGACAGGCTCTCCTTTGCATAAATCACCACTCCTCTCTTCTTCACTTGATCCGAAGAAATAAATTCTTGGCCTAATCTTTTATTAATTAGCACTTTTCTATGGAGCCTAGTCACATGTGTTTCTTGCAAGCAAATAATGTCCAATTGTTCTTTTTTCAATATGTGAAATATCTTCCTCCTTTTTTCTGGGGAGTTACAACCATGAATATTCCAACTCAAAAGTTGCAGAGACATCCTGAGTAAATCTGTTATTGTTCTGGTGGTGGTATCTTTTTTTCTGAGTCTTCAGGTTCCGAGGGTAAAGGTACAGCAGAAGCTTCAGGCCCCAAAGGTGTTTCAATTCCTTTCTGAAGGTCCTCTCCGTAGGCAGTCAGAAATTTATCTCTATCTTCAAATGTTTTGATTTTAACCTTCTTCCCTCTGAAGGTAAAGGATAATCCCTGAGGAAATTCCCACCTAAAGATGATTGAATTGCTCCTTAAGAGTCTAACCAGTTCAAAATAGGCGGATCTAAGGTCCAGCAGCTGTTTCAGGATATCTTTGTAAATTTCAGCTCTTCTATCCAAAATGTCCAGTGACTTTCCGTAGTGTAGGCCCAATATCCTGTCCCTTTCCTCCTTCGATCTCAAAATTATTAAACAATCTCTGGGCTTGTCTTTCTTTGCAAATTTTCCAAGTCTGAAAGCCGACACAATTTTAAAGTCCTTTTCCTCCTGAATAGTCCAGAACTTGGAAAATTCTTTAGTCAGGAACTCAACTAAATTTCCTTCTTCAACTTCTGGTATTGACCTTAACCTTAGGTTATGTGATGGGATAATGAGCTGCTTGTGCGTAAAAGCTTGATCCCTCTGGTGTTTGGCTGGTCAACCAAACCGAGGCACTAACGGAGCCTCCCAAGGCGTGACTCCGCTAGTCGCTGGTAGAATCTGACAGTGGGCGTCTACGAAATTTACGCCAACATAAAAGTTGTTTCACGGACATGCGCCTTCGTGACTCTCTGCGTGACAGCTTCCGGCGAAGGGTGGGAGTTGCCAACGGGGGTCTTGTTACCTCTGCACTATTCTCACTAGAAGTATCCCAGAGCCCTCCCTCCTCCGACTCCCCTTCTGCCGGAGCTTCTGCTCTCCCCCTGCTGGTTCCCTCCTCCGCTGCAGAATCTCTCCGAGTCTGCTGGAGCCTCTGCACCATCTCTCTTTCCGATGGCAGTTCCCTGACATCCACCTCCCCCTCAGGGCCCCCTTCACCCCCCGCTTCCTCTCCCACTGGCGGTGAGGGCGGAAAGCCCCTAAAGGAACTCTCCTCGTCGTCCGAGGATTCAAACACTTCTAACCATGGCGTACCGTCTCTCTCCCCGTCTTCCTCTTCTTCGTCGGAGTCGGCTTCCTCACCCACCCCTGACTCTGGGAACCCTCCAAACTCTCCTTCCTCCTCGGTGGTCCCAAAGTGTTCCCTTCTAAATCGTGCCACGGGTTGCGGTTTTTTTGGGAAACGCCGATGAAATGTTTCTATTAAAACCTCGTCATTGACTACCTCAGCGGGTACCCAAGTGTTTTCCGACTCTACTTCCCCCTCCCATTCTACCAGATATTCCACCTGATCCCCCTTCCACCTGGAATCAATGATTCCTGCCACGTTCATGTCGCGTTCTCTCTCTTCTATCACGGGCGTTCGGGAGACCTCTCTCTCACGCTCCCCCCCCCATTCACGTCCCTCTCAGTACGGCGACAGTAATGACCTGTGAAATACTGGGTGCAATTTCATGTGACTGGGCAGTCTGAGTTTGAATGCTACTGGGTTCACCTGCTGTATGACCTCAAAGGGTCCCAATCTTTTGGGTTTCAGTTTCTTACAACCCCCCTTGAAAGGTAGTCCCTGGGTGGATAGCCACACCCGGTCTCCCACCCTTATAGTTTCACCTTCCCTCCTATTTTTGTCTGCTTGCTTTTTATATTCTTCCTTGGCTCTCTCTAAGTTAAGTTGTAGCTGACGGTGGATGGCTTCCATCTCTTCAACAAAATGTTCCGCCGCCGGCACACTCCACCTCTCCCCTCCTTCTCCTGGAAATGCCCTGGGATGACACCCATAATTTGCCAGAAAGGGACTCAGCCCTGTGGACACGTTCTCAGCGTTGTTGTAGGCAAATTCTGCCAGAGGTAACTTATCTACCCAATCATTTTCTCGGTCCTTTACATAACACCTCAGGTATTGTTGTAAAATCCCGTTTGCCCTTTCCGCTTGCCCATTTGTTTCCGGGTGCCGGGCAGTGGAGAAATTGATTTCCACGTGCAGTAAGCTCATAAGTTTCCTCCAGAACCTGGAAGTAAACTGTTTCCCTCTGTCGCTGACCACCCTCAAGGGGGCGCCATGCAACCGGAAAATATGCTCTACGAACAACTTGGCGGTTTCCTCCGCTGTGACCGCATGTGAACAGGCTATAAAATGACACATCTTAGTTAATAGATCTACCACTACCATGACCGCCGTTTTGCCCTTGGATTTTGGCAGGTCCGTCATAAAATCTATGGAGACTGCCTCCCATGGCCTTTCTGGTGTGGGTAAGGGTTGTAAGAGCCCCGCTGGCGCCACCCTCTCCCCTTTCGCTCGCTGGCACCTGTCGCAACCCCTGACATATTCCCGTACATCCTCCCTCACCTTGGGCCACCAAAACTCCCTGGTAACCAACCACATGGTTTTGTGCTGTCCAAAATGCCCCGCTGTGGGGCTATCATGCAACTGCTTGAGTACTCTGCCCCTCAGTTCCCCATCGGGTATGTACAGTGCCCCTTTGTAATACAACGCCCCACTCTTTTCTTCAAACCCCCCTGTGTTCTCCTCTGTCCTCCTGAGTTCTCTGAGTTTCTCTTGGGCGTATTCGTCGTTCTCCGTACCCTCTAACAGTTCTTTCTGCCCCACCAAAGCCGCCCCACACACCCAGCGGTCTTCAGGGATTACGTGCCTTGCTTCCGGCGCGCCCTCCCCCTCTAAGTACTCAGGCTTTCTGGAAAGAGCGTCCGCCCTTACGTTCTCGGACCCTGGCACGTAACGAATCTCAAAATTGAATTTGGAGAACTCCTGGGCCCATCTCACTTGTCTCTGGTTCAGCACTCGGGCTGTTCTCCAGTACTCCAGATTTTTGTGGTCAGTCCGGACTTGAACCTTGTGCTGCGCCCCAATCAGCAAGTGCCGCCATCTCCGGAATGCTTCATGAATGGCGAGCAGTTCTCGGTCATATACTGTGTAGTTCCTCTCGGATTTGTTCAACTTCCGCGAGAAGAATGCACACGGTCTCCATTCAGACGCATCTTTCCCCGGCTGGAGAAGCACGGCCCCTACCGCTCGGTCTGACGCGTCAGTCTCCACTCGCATTGGTTGCCGTAGATCCACGTGCAAAAGTTGCTCCTCCGACGCAAACGCTGCCTTTAAGCGTTCGAATGCCCCTTGCGCTTCTTCCGTCCAAGCAAATTTTTTCTTGCTGCTAAGACAATCCGTGATGGGCGCTGTTAAATGGGCAAAGTTCTTGATGAACTTCCTATAGAAGTTTCCGAAGCCCAGGAACCTTTGCACGTCCTTCTTGGTCTTTGGTGTTTTCCATTCCAGTACCGCTTGAACCTTGCTGGGATCCATAGCCAACCCCTTGTCAGACAACCGGTACCCCAGGAATTCCACCTCCCTGCTATGAAACTGGCATTTCTCCAGTTTCACCCACAGCCGATTTTCTCGCAGTTTGCTCAGTACTTCTCTAACATCTCGCACATGCTGCTCCTCATTCTCTGAGTACACCAGGACGTCATCTAAGAACGCCACGCAGTTCTTGTAAAGCAATGGCCCCAGGACGTGATTCATGAATGATTGAAAGCAGGCGGAGCCCGCTTGTAATCCAAAAGGCATAACTAGGTACTCAAACGCCCCCAAGGGGGTGAACATAGTGGTTTTCCACTCATCCCCCTTCCTCACACGTATCAAGTTATATGCCCCCCTAAGGTCCAGCTTGGTAAAAATCTTCCCTTTTCTCACCCGTGTCAGAATGTCATCAATTCTGGGCATAGGGAAAGTCACTGGTTCTGACACAGCATTTAGGGCCCTGAAATCACACACAAGCCTGGGTTTGCCCGTGTTTTTTTTGTCCACAAAGAACACTGGGCTGCCCCCCACCGCTCGTGACTCTCTGATGAAACCTCGCTTGAGGTTCTTGTCAATGAACTCCCTTAACTCCTGCATCTCACGGTCTGACATGGCATACAGCTTGCCCACTGGCAATTGTGCTCCTGGGAGTAAGGTGATTTGACAGTCAAAGGGTCTGTGCGGGGGCAGTTTATCTGCTTCCTTTTCACTGAAGACGTCAATCAAATCAGCGTATTGTGGTGGCACCTTCCCCTTGTCAGTCACTTCCATCCCTGCTAGAGTGGCTCTGGCCCCTGCCTGACCCTCTCCCTCCTTGCAGTGTTCTAGGCAATGTGCTGAACCAAAGGAAACCACCCTCTGATGCCAGCCTACTAGCGGATCGTGTAGTGCCAGCCAGCTCATTCCCAGAATGATGGGAGCTCCTCCCAAGGTGGCTACATTAAACGCTATCAGTTCTGTGTGTCTTGCCACCCTCATAATCATTGGTACAGTCTGTTGGCTCACTTCTCCCCCCAACAGTTCCCTCCCATCAATCGTGGTTACTTGCAAAGGCTTACTTAATGGGAGAGTTTGTATCTGGTGTTCAGCAGCAAACTCCTTACTCATGAAATTACAGGAGCTGCCTGAATCCAATAGCGCTTTTATCTTTAGTGGGTGTCCGTTTGACAGTTCCAGCAACACCTCTATCACAAGCGCTGGTCTTGGAGGTTCCGGCGTGGGCACATTCACTACTCCCTGGCCTGGCTGCTGTGCCCTGATGTTGGCAACCAGGCGTTGGCTTTTACTTGCTCCTCTATTTCTCCTTCCTCCTTTCCCCCAACAGTTCCCGCCATGCCCTGCCATTCCTTCCTTTGCGGACAAACTCTGGCAAAGTGCCCTGGCTGTTGGCAGAGATAACATCTCTTGGCACTCTTTCCCTCCTTCTTCCGCCCTTCACTGGTGTTTGAAACTGCGCGCGCGCGCGCTGTTCCCAGTTCCATCGGCTCTGCGGGCGGGAAAGACTGCTCCGGAATCTCTGGAATGCGGAAGTCCTTCCAACGTTCCCCCTTTCCTTCCCGCTTTTCCAAAGCTCTTGCTTCTTGGCGCGCTCCTATGGACAGTGCAGATTTAGTCAGCTGATCCATAGACTCCGCCCTGGGCGCCCGGGAAAGTTCATCTTTCACGGTCGGAGAGAGCCCTTCTTCAAATAACATTTGAATAGGTTCACTTGCTAGATCCCACCCCAGTCTATGAATAAGCATAGTGAACTCAGTCCAGTACTCACGTACAGATCGGCTCCCCTGTTTGCACCCCATCAACTGCCTCCGCACCACCCCCTGCTCAATCTCGCTGGAAAACATCAAGTCCATGGCGCGAAAAAACTTCCTCGTGTCCTTTAAGATATCATTATTGGCTGCCATCAGGGGTCGAACCCAGTCCCTCACCCCTCCCTCTAGATGGCTAATTACGTACGCCACTCTAGAGTTCTCATCGGTGAAGTCATCAAACAGTAGATTGAGAGCATATTGCATCTCCGTTCTAAAGGCTTGATAGTTCCTGGGATCCCCCCCAAATCTCTGCACCAATCCAGGCACCTTTCTGGCAAGTGGGGCGGTTTTCCCCTTATCCGCATCTTGAGCCCTCCTCTCCTCAAGCCTCGCCGTTTGCAGCGCGAGCTGGACCTCCATCGCCCTGTACCTTTCCTCCAGGCATGGACCTGCTCCAGCTCCAGCTCCTGCGGTTCCGGCTGGTTCGCTCATGATGCCCTCTGCTTGCACAAGCTGCTTTCAAAGACTGTCAGATTGCTGTGATGGGATAATGAGCTGCTTGTGCGTAAAAGCTTGATCCCTCTGGTGTTTGGCTGGTCAACCAAACCGAGGCACTAACGGAGCCTCCCAAGGCGTGACTCCGCTAGTCGCTGGTAGAATCTGACAGTGGGCGTCTACGAAATTTACGCCAACATAAAAGTTGTTTCACGGACATGCGCCTTCGTGACTCTCTGCGTGACAGCTTCCGGCGAAGGTTGGGAGTTGCCAACGGGGGTCTTGTTACCTCTGCACTATTCTCACTAGAAGTATCCCAGAGCCCTCCCTCCTCCGACTCCCCTTCTGCCGGAGCTTCTGCTCTCCCCCTGCTGGTTCCCTCCTCCGCTGCAGAATCTCTCCGAGTCTGCTGGAGCCTCTGCACCACCTCTCTTTCCGATGGCAGTTCCCTGACAGGTTATTTTCCCGATTCCGCAATTCTAACATGGACAAATACATCTGCTGCTCTCCAACTTGTTTGCAGAATGGTTTTACCTTTTGTTCTAAGTTTTCAACTTTTCTACAGTGGCCTCAGTTAACTGCCCAATTGCTTGTACGTTCTGTGCCACCTGCCCAGTTATTTTATTTAGGCAAGCTGTATTTTGGTCAATTTTGGCTGTTTGTTCATCCGCTTTCTTGTCCAAAGATTCCACTCTCTTGTCCAAAGATTCATTGCCTGCATCTTTCAGAAGCCATATGGTCAGTTAACATGGATGCAAGTCCTCATTTTCTTGTTTTGACTTTAGAAACACACCTTCACTTTAGCAGATTGGGGTTTTTTCCTTTGTTTTAGTTTTTTATGCAACATTTGACATTGTTCAATTTATTTTCAATATAATCATTTTTTACATTTTGACTCCCCATCCTTATGTCTGTGACGTTCCTGTTGTATTCCTTTATCTGCTGCCATAACTGCCATTTATTTTCTGTTGTAATTATAACAATCATTTATTTATTCTCCTTCCCTTGCCCATTATTCAAGTCCTGCTTGCGATTTTATTTGGCTATATAGTTTTTTCTCAGAGAGTCCGAAAAGAGCCTCCACTCTTCGACAAAGTTCTTGTCCTTTTGATCTCTTATTCTTGGTGTCAGCTTCGCCATCTCTGCAAAGTCCATTAATTTTAAGATCCATACTTCTTTCGTTGGGACATCTTTTTTCCACTTCTGCACATATAGGATTCTGGATGCAGCAGTAGCATACATAAACAACTTAACCATCTCTTTTGGAATCTCTGCCCCTATAATCCTTTAGACATCTTGGGAGCAGTCATTTTAAATATCTTCTTTAATTCATTATGTGCAAAATGGGGCTTATTTCCAAGTAAACGTGTTGTAATAAACGGAAATCTGTCCTTATTCCCTTATGGGGGACACAAGAGCCCTTATAGATTCCTTTGTAATTTTTTAAAAAATAATATTTATTGAAGTTTCAAAAAAAATACAAAAATAGAAAAAGAAAAACAGAAAATACAAAATACAGAAAAATAAAAACAAGTAAAAACAAGTAAATCTTTCCATGGCTTATCTTTCATTTGCTTGTTTCCTTGACCTCCTCACACCTCCCTTTTTTGTATTCTAGTTCAATTAGTTATTTCAGCAAATCCTTTCCATCTTTGTTTCTATCTTAATAATTTATCTTAACTTACTGTAACTGTAACTTACATTCTGACCTGTTGACAACCCATTTTTACTTAATCCTTTATAACATTACTGCTAAAACCACATAACTTCATTCCAGCATCCTTCTAACATTCCTTAATTTTACAATGTTTCTGTAGATAGTCTTTAAATTTCTTCCAGTCTTCTTCTACCGACTCTTCTCCCTGGTCTCGGATTCTGCCAGTCATTTCCTATAGAGTCCTTTGTAGGTTCTCCATCGGTCGGAGGAAAAAAACAGAGGCCAACCAGAGAATATTGAGAAGCAAAGCAGCTAGTAAGCCTGATCTGTTACAACAGGGTGTCCCCTTCACAGGCAGGAGAAGGAGGAGGAGCCTGAACCAAGGTGTGTCCGCCCTTATATAGACATTTTAAATTGCCCGCCTTGGAGTCCAAGACCACCCCCAGAAACATCATACCTACATCACAGAAAGGGCGGGCTAAAGCAGAAATCTGAGTGGGTTGTTTACCTCCTGTCTGGCAAGTTACCTGTTGATGTTTACTGGATTGATACCCTGGGGAGCCTGGCCAGTCTTTTGTAATGATAAGTACTTAAGTACTTAGTTCCTGAGCCCAAGTCACAGGCTCACCCTATTCATACACAGACATACCCTTAAAACAGGATTTGTGAAGGAAAAGACAATGGGGAGGCTCTTCCATTTGACCTTGCAGAGAAAACACCTGGTCAGCCTGGGAGTCAAAATGGCTCCATTGGCTGCTTTCCTGTGCAGCTTCAGACATGTGGCTTATATATCTATGTATGTGTTTGCTTGGTACATTTATGAACCTTTATTATCTACATAAGACCTTAATTTATTTATTTCAGTGTTTAATCTCACAGCCACCCTGCTCTGCTCCTGCAGTCGTGACGGTGCAATGATGTGAGTGAGTTTCAGCTGCAAAACTGCACATACTCAGAGGTCTGTACTATAAATCCCCACAGAGGGAGCCATCTATGGAATAATAAGCCATATGACCCTTTTCAGGACAAAAGATTTGTGAGCCCTGCCAGAGGCGTTGACAGGCAGTAAGGTGCTGAGGTGCTTGTTCTATTTTAAGGTTCTTCACTGAGCATCAATGCTATTCCATTTATTTATTTATTTAGAAAAACCTGGATCCATTTCCAAGAGAGCTCAAGGGGCCTCCAAAATTCCGCACCCACCCTCAGAACTTTCCCTTGGGTTTGCAGTGCTCTGGCTTTTATGAAAACACATAGTGCAACGTTTCAAAGTTTAGAAATCACAAAGTGTTGTGGGTAGGTAGGGATCAGGGCGTGGTCTCAGCCTCTTGCTGCGAAAAGGGAAGTAAGTTGTTAGCCCTTCAGGGGCAAGCAGAGGGTAGATCTGTAAGTGAAGTGAAGATAAACTAGCAGAAAAAAATTATAAAAATGAAATACAGTAAAACGAGGCTTGCATAAAAGTAAGATTTTAAAGATTCTACTACTGTATATGCATTAGGGCAATGACTTTATTGGATCAGCCGAAATTTCATGAAATGCTGTGCAAGCTTTCGAATTCTCCAGAACTCTTCATCAGGTTAGAACAGGGGTCAGCAAACTTACTGCACCTCGGGCCAGTGTCCCCAGCGCTGATCGTGCAGAGGGCCGGAGGGCAGGGGAGCGCGTGCCCATACGCGTGCACACACACTATTTCCGGTGCACTTCCGGGTTGAGGAGCACCGAAAATAGCTTGTGCGCATGTGCATGGGCCTCCTCCGACCCGGATGTGCACGGGAAACAATGCTTGCACATGCACACAACCCTTGCGCATGCACACAAGCTATTTCCGGTGCTCCTCCGAACCGGAAGTGGGCAGCCGCAGCGCAGCGCTGGTAAGAGCAGGCGTTGGCAGCGGGCAGTGGGGGTTGCCATGGGCCGGATAAACGAGTCCCTCAGGCCTTATCTGGCCCGCAGGCCTTAGTTTGGAGACCCCTGGGTTAGAAGGTAAACAGAGCAGTTGCAGGAGAGGAGAGGAGGTTTCTAGCACAAGAGGACGGAAATTCCTATCCACTGCATGTAGCATAACAAAAGCCACCAGACAATCAACACCATACCCTTAAATCAGCCAAAGAATCCTGGGAACTATGGTTCGTTAAGGGTCTCTTAGCAACTCTCAGCACCTTTAGCAAACTATGGTTCCCAGAATTATTTGGGGGAAGCCCAAAGTGGTAGATAAGAGTGTTTTAAAGGTATGGTGCAGATGTAACCAGTGTATCACTTAAATATTCCTGCATTGCAGGGGGTTTGACTAGATGACTCTCATGGTCCCTTCCAACTCTACAATACTATGATTTCTATGAAACATTTCATTTTTAAGGGAATCCAAAAGCCATATTGTGCAGGAAATCCACAGGAAGTCTCCATCTGAAATATAGTTTTAGTCCTAAACTTCAGGACAATGACCCAAAAGACCCAGAAACCCATCCATTGATGTAGCTGCAACTCACTAAGGAAAAAAACACTCTGCATATGCCCAGAGGCAACCAGCTTTTAAATAGATCCATGTGTACTGGGTTTGCATCAGGGTGTTCTAAGCAGCTGTCAGAGTGAAACCCGCCTCAGATAATCAAGCCCTGCCCTAAAAACTTTGCAACCTACCCACAGCTGTGCTGGGGCCACCCAGGGACTCTGACTTCTGGAAGCCCAAATGCGTTCCCGTTGCAAGTGTCCCTAGGAGCCCTTGTCCCCATGAGCTCTTCAGAGGAACAGTCAAGGTCCCTATAAATTCTGGTGCTTGATCCTCCAAATCCCGGCAGGAGGTAACCTGAGTCCTTTTTGGCACCGTCGAAAACCCCACAATGGAGCACTTAGAAGAGATAAACAGTCTTGTTTGTTTCAACCCAACCCACGAGAATCTGCACTTTGCAAAAAGAAAACAAGCCTTTCTGAATGCCGCTTTGTACATCTTGAAACAAACAAGCTTTCTGTGGGAATGTTCAGGGTGGCCGGAGAGGATATATTATTTATTAATATCCTTCCTAATTTGCGCTAGCAACTTTCTTTACTTAGCAGAGTTTAAATTCCCCTTTTACATGCACAGCAGATAGCTGGTTGCAAGCTCGTGTGAGCTTCTCACTATTGTGTCAGACTGAATTGTATGTTCCTGGTAAGTTCCCTTGAATGTCTCTTAAAAGAATAAAGACGCCAAAGTCAATAAAAGAAGTTTACTTACATCAGTTCACAGTTGAATCCCTGAAAGCAGACTTAGTCACAAATATGTGCATGTGGATCTACCCCATATGGGGGGATAATCCCAGTGCTCCTGCTAGCTGAGAGCTAACAGAGCAGTCCTAGCTAAGAAGCTGGTCAAATGAAGAAGGAAGTGAAAAAGAGGGAGAGGGTGGCAGCATGCCTTGTCCTTTTGTTACCTGGACAGGTTAGGCCACGCCTACCTTCAATCACATGCAAAAGGAAGGATGCTCCAGCCAGGAGGAACAGGAAGTTTTGACTGGCTGGACCAAACATTCCCTCGCATGTCTTCTCTAGCATTTCAAGGAAAGTTGTACTTGACTGCTCTCAGTGGATTACATCCAGGGCCGTCTTAAGCATATCCGGCGCCATGGTTCAAAGAACCCTCCGGCACACACACACCCATTTCCCAGAGTTGCTCTCCTCCTGTGGAGGCTTGGGAAGGAAGTTGCACTCCCGCCAGCCATATATTTGGTGGGGCGCAGCTTCCATCCTAAGCCTCTGCAGGGATCGCTTTCCTCCCACTGAGGCTTGGGAGGCAAGCTGCATGCCCGCCAGCCATATGGCTGACACAGCCATATGGTTGGGCACAGCTGGCGGGCGTGCAGGGAAAGGGGAGGCCGCTGGCAAAGCCGCACAGCTCCCCCACTCACTGGGGGCGCCCCTGAGAGGCCAGTGCCCTGGCGCAACGCGCCAGTAAGACCAATAGGAAAGACGGCTCTGATTACATCCCACACTTTCTTGACATTTCCTTGTCATTGATTTATTCTTCGCCTTTCCAACAACCGGCTCAAGGCAATGCACACAACAGATGGCTAAAAACAGTTAAGGTTCATATAATTGTAGAGTTGAAAAGGACCCCCAAGCATCTAGTCCAACCCCTTGCAGTGCAGGAATCGTAGCTACAGAATTCCTAGCAGATGGTCATCCAGCTTCTGTTTAGAAACCTCCGATGAAGGAGAGTCCACCACCTTCTGAGGTGGTTTAAAGCATAAAAACAGCAAATGCATTTAAACTGAAGCTAAAACTTGTACAAATTTGCAATGGGTGGGCACTCCAGGAGTGTACCCCAAATTTCCCCAAATTGCAGAGAAGGACTGTCCACTGGGGGCAGCTATTTCCCAGAGGAGTTTGTCTTCTCTCAAGAGCCCAAATCAACTTCCAAACAATTGTGGTTAGATTACTGCAATGCACTCTGTGTGGGGCTTCCGTTGAAGATAGCCAGGGAACTATACCTGGGAGAGAATGCGGTTCCCTGGCTGTTGGGGGGGGGGGGGCGGCAGGTGTGGATAGTGAAATGGAATTACCCAACACAGATCTCGAAGGCGCTGCAACTGGACCCAATTCAGGATTGGAAAGGTTGCAGCATTTGGGATTTTTTTGAGCCTAGGGAAAAGGCGAATAAGAGACAGCATGACAGAAGTTTATAAAATTATTCCTGGCATGGAGAAAGTGGGTAAATAATAGGTTTTCTCCCTCTCTCATAACACTAGAACTGATGGGAAATTTGGGGAAATTCTTGTTACCCTGCAAATCTCCACAGACAGACTTGTGGGGCGGGAACTGGATGGTGGTGGGGCAGGGGCAAAAGATTTCTATTCAGGGCAGCTGTCAATTTAGCACAGTTAATGGTGACATTTGTGGCTTGCCAGTGGAGACGCTCACTGCACCAGAATGTTGACAAGGTGGATGAATACCCAGCTGAGCGGTGGCATGTGCTATTCTCCCCCAGATCCCCTGGCACCAGCTCTGAATTTTTCTCCTGCAATCCACCCTGTCACTCACTCCGCTTGCAAAGGCCCACCCTCAGTTGCGTATCTTAATTAAAGCATATCTGGCAACAGCGACCTTAAAAGACTCTAGGTGGGCTCCCTCCTTTTTTCATTGAATTTTCCAGCTGACTGGTCTTGCCTCTTCCCCCACCCGCCCACTTCATTTAGTTGTGATGCTTGCATTGGGGGGAGTTGGACGGGGCGACCCTGTTATAGGAATTTACAACAACCCTATGATTTGGTTTCATTTTAGTTAGGAGAAAAGAAGCATTGCTGCCTCCGGCCGTGGAGGAAGAGCATATCCACATCAATGTTGTTGTTGTTTAGTCGTTTAGTGACCCCGTGGACCAGAGCACGCCAGGCACTCCTGTCTTCCACTGCCTCCCGCAGTTTGGTCAAACTCATGCTAGTAGCTTCGAGAACACTGTCCAACCATCTTGTCCTCTGTCGTCCCCTTTTCCTTGTGCCCTCCATCTTTCCCAACATCAGGGTCTTTTCCAGGGTCTTCTCATGAGGTGGCCAAAGTATTGGAGCCTCAGCTTCAGGATCTGTCCTTCCAGTGAGCACTCAGGGCTGATTTCCTTCAGAATGGAGAGGTTTGATCTTCTTGCAGTCCATGGGATTCTCAAGAGTCTCCTCCAGCACCATAATTCAAAAGCATCAATTCTTCGGCGATCAGCCTTCTTTATGGTCCAGCTCTCACTTCCATACATCACTACTGGGAAAACCATAGCTTTCACTATACGGACCTTTGTTGGCAAGGTGATGTCTCTGCTTTTTAAGATGCTATCTAGGTTTGTCATTGCTTTTCTCCCAAGAAGCAGGCGTCTTTTAATTTTGTGGCTGCTGTCACCATCTGCAGTGATCATGGAGCCCAAGAAATTAAAATCGCTCAGTGCCTCCACTTCTTCCCCTTCTATTTGCCAGGAGGTGATGGGACCAGTGGCCATGATCTTTGGTTTTTTTTGATGTTGAGCTTCAGACCATATTTTGCACTCTCCTCTTTCACCCTCATTAAAAGGTTCTTTAATTCCTCCTCACTTTCTGCCATCAAGGTTGTGTCATCTGCATATCTGAGGTTGTTGATATTTTTTCCGGCAATCTTAATTCCAGTTTGGGATTTATCGAGCCCAGCCTTTCGCATGATGAATTAGCTACTATCAAGAGCTCCTCCATGAATTTGTCTAATGCTCTCTTGAAAACATCAAAGTCAATGGCCTTCACTGCCCTCCTACAGGAGCGAATCCCATTCAGCTCTCCATTGCCTAAAGATGGACTTCCTTTTAGCGCTCCTGAATCTCCCAGGATTCCATCTGAAGGAAACCGCCCTCCTCTTTGCTGAGCATCCCAAGGAGCTTGGCAGTCCAAGGTAGACTTCTTCTGAACTTGGAGGCTCTGCTTCTCTGCGATGTCTTATAGCCAGGGATGGGCCTGCAGAAGAACCTTTTGGCCAAGCATCTTGCCATCTACAGGGCCAGCAAGATGCACATCTTTGCCCAAGTATGAATTCATCCCTTGGCATCTATTTTTTTAAATTGTCTACATCTTACCCAAAAGCACAGTTTGATTTCTTACTTACATTCATTTTTTCGACTTAAGCAGTAAATACCAGCAATGCTTTAAGGCCTAAGTAACTTTTCTTTGGAACTCTTGATCCATTCCGAACTATATTATACTGTACTTGGGGTTGGACTAGATGACCGTTGGGTGCCCCTCCTACAATTCTGTGATTCCTTATCTGTGCATGCCTGGAAAGAATATAAAAACAGGGTTCTCTTGGATAGGGAGCAATAAAGCAGGCAGTTTGTTTACACAACAAATGTTAAAGAAATAATAAAATGTCACAGTCAGCATACTTAATAGTGCAAATATTTTTGGGACAAAAATGAATCTATTTCTCTGTTGTCCCTGACAAATAAACCTCTCCCCCTGCATGGATTTGTTCACCTCCCCCACCTTCTTAAAAACAAACCTGCTGCTTAAAGCTTTTCCTATGTTTAAACCATGTTGCAAACCGCTGAGGCACATTTTTTTTTTTTACGACGCAGCGGTATATAAATGCTTTTGCAACTAGAGAAATGCGCTCTGCACTTGCTCAGAGGCACGGTGGGAGAGCTAAGCCCCAGGTGACCTCTAGGCGGCGCTACGCCGGGCGCTTCTCTGTCTCCGCAAACAACTTAACACCCCCGCCCCCGACTTTGCTAAAAATACAGTTCGGTCTCTTTAATGGAGAGCTGGGCGATTTGCGCTCTCTCTCTCTTTTCAAATGGCTTTGATTGACAGCCTCCTCCTCCCCGCACCGAGGGGCGGGGCCGGGCTTAGGCAGGCAGCGGCCGGCGGGCGGCGGGACTCAGTGGCCACCTGTGGGACCAACCGAGGCGGTTCCTCCCGGCGCGATGGGGCGCGATCGGACGCTTCGGCTGCAGTTCGGGAACCGGATCGAGGTGGTTTGCGTGGTGGGCACCCGACTCTGCACCGACGTCTATGGGTGAGGCCACCTATACTTCCATCTCCCCCCCCCCAAAAAAAGTTTTGCATCTTCAGAAAGGGAACCCCCCCCCCCGCGCCGCACTACTCAGCACGACTTTCCAGGGGACTCTCCTGCGCGCGTCCTAAGTCTTAGGTCCTTTGGATCTCTCCTTCCCAAATAGCCCACCCCCCAAAATTGCATCGTCCGAAGGGAACCCCCGCCACTGCATAAAAGCACCTCCCGAAAAGCACCTTTCTTTTCGATTCCCATCCTCTATTTAGCCCAGCATCTGCTGCCACCCCCCAGCAAGAAATCCTTTTCAAAGCAACCCCTTCCTATATTGACACCCCCAACCACCTATTGGTTTTGCTGCCGGACCCTCACCATTACCCACCCCATGCTGACACCTGCCTATCCTCACCCATATTTCTTTAGTTCTGGCAATGCCCCCCCCCACTTTCTAATCACCCCCCCCCAGCAAAATGTCTCTCCACCATCTTCTTAGGTGCAAACAGCCTTTAGCATCACCTGTTCTTGCCAGATATCGGTGCTCCAATTTCCATTTCCCTATATCTGGGAGCTGCACCCCACCCCCTGCTGCCGATATTTCCAGAGTCTGGAGAAACCCCCTGCTCATTGGCAGAGCAGCTGCCTTGCATGCAGAAGGTCCCAGGTAGGGCTGGGAGAGGCTCCCTACACCCATTGGCATAGCGTGGGGGGTGCAGGGGGGGCTGGCCGCACCGGGCGCAACATCTGGGGGTTAGGGTTAGGTTAGGGTTAGGGGGCGCAAATCCACAGGTTAGGGGGCGCAAGTTACTTGCCTTGCCCCGGGTGCTGACAACCCACGCTACGCCACTGCCTACACCAAATTCTTGGAGAGCTCAGTACAGATGTATGTTTCAAAGGTGGTGGTTTGCCACTGGAACTCCCTTCCGATGTGCTGCATTTGAAACCTCGACCTCCACCTTCCTCTAAGGCATGGGTAGGCAAACTAAGGCCCGGGGGCCGGATCCAGTCCAATCGCCTTCTAAATCCAGCCCGCGGACAGTCCGGGAATCAGCGTGTTTTTACATTAGTAGAATGTGCCCTTTTATTTAAAATGCATCTCTGGGTTATTTGTGGGGCCTGCCTGGTGTTTTTACATGAGTAGAATGTGTGCTTTTATTTAAAATACATCTCTGGGTTATTTGTGGGGCATAGGAATTCGTTCATTCCCCCCCCCCAAAAAAAATATAGTCCGACCCTGACAAGGTCTGAGGGACAGTGGACCAGCCTCCTGCTGAAAAAGTTTGCTGACCCCTGCAGCCTTAAGGCTTCTCGGAAACTGTTCAGAATTATTTGCTGAGGAGTAGTGGTATGAAAAGTCTGTCTTTGGTGAAGCGGTCTGCAAGGTTCTGGCTATACAGAGCTATTTCTCCCTTGCAGCTTTGAAGCTGTGCTTAGGAATGTCTGCAGCTCCTTTAAGTGACTTGGCTCATTGATGAAACACTAACATGACTGGGAGCCCCATGAGGTGTCTGTAGGAGAGGAGGCTTAACGTAGCCAAAAGCAAGTGTTGGGCTAGGACCTGGGTGTCCTGAGTTCAAATCCAGATCAGCCATGTGAAGCTTACCTGGTGACCTCAAAGGCTGCTCACTGTCTCTCAGCCTAGCCTACCTCACAAGGTTGCAGGGTCACAAGGGAGGAGAAAACCTTGAGGAAAGGTGAGCTGTACGTGCAATGATAAATTTAAGTGAATAACGGAGCATGCCTTGCTGACACCTGACGCTTTGTATGTTCAGCTGTTAGCCAACTACCGTTAAGTATTACTCAGAACAGGCCCGTTGGAGCTGAGTTGGCCATGTCCATTAACTTCAATTGGTCTGCTCTTTGAGCAGGAATGGAACTTGTTACAGCCTATGGTTTTTGATAGCCACCTTCATGTCTGGTGTGACGCAGCGTCCTGTGTTAACCTGCAGTTCTGCTGATTCCTCCACCTCATTGGGGAGATCCCCCTGCTGTATTTTTCCACAGAAGAGTGATCCATCCTGAAAAACTGGAGCCTGCTTTGCCTTGGACTCTTAGCTGTGGTTCTCAGCACCAGAATACCTCCTATACTAGAATGGGGCTCTGATTTCCCCCCCTCCTCATGGAAAAGGGGGTTATTGATGACTACTATACTCGATGGTTTTGCTCTGTCCTCCACATTCAGACGCAGTCAAGCTTCTGAATCCCAGTTACTGGTAACGGCAGGAGGAGAGAGTTGCTCATGTGTTTGAATCCTGCTTGTGGGTTTGGGCCACAGGATGCTGGTCTAGATGGGCCACTGGCCTGATCCAACAGGCTCCTCATACATCTTTTCCCCATTATCCACTTTCCTTTACTCCTGTCCTGTGGCAAAACTTCTCTTGTGGTCAGCTCAGCCAAGCCAAGCAGCTGTTTGAGGTCAACCCGGGAATCCTTTCCCCAGCAAGCATGCGAGTGTTGAGATTAGATCTCAATCCTTCAAATTCCTGCTCAAGTAAGGGGTTTCTTGGTGCCCTGAGTGGGTGCCAGAGATGGAGAGAGTGACCTGTCATCTCTGTCTCTGATGAGGGAGGGCTGTCAAGAGCCCTCTCTTCAGCACAGAGCTTTCAATGACAAATATATATACAGGATATATATATATATATATATATATTTAAAACCCTTTAGACTTTCCAGACTCCAGGATGCTTTTCATGTCTTTGAACCACCTGGAAATGACCAGCCCGTTGGTTCCAGGTGTATGAGGGTCAGTGGTGAGAGAGCAGCACTCTGCATATGCTCAGGGGTGCGCCTCCTTTAGGGTGTAAGGTTGTACATTTCAGGAGCAGAACAGAGCCTTGGGCTTGGTTCCGCTGCTAAATTCTAACATGCAAAGGAGCACAATCCTGTGCATGCTTTCCTCCTGAGTAAATCCCACTGTGTTCAGCGGGGCGTACTCCCAGCACAGCATGCATCCAGTGCAGGACTTGTGAGGACTTGTTGCCATCTGTCATGGATGCTTTAGCTGAGATTCCTGCTTTATAGGGGGTTGGATTAGATGACCTTTGAGTTCTCTCCCAACTCTACATTCCTATGATTCTATGACTGTTGTTAGACTAAAACTCCCACGATCCCTGACTGTTGACTGGGCTGGCTGCTGGGAGTTGAAATCCAGCAATAATACCTGAAGGGTCATCACTTGCCTTCAATGCTCTTGGCTACCTCCATCACTGCTCTGCCATTTTCTAACGTAACGATGGGCAACCTGTGGCCCTCCACCTCCCATCCTCTGACCATTAACCAAACTGGTTGCTGAGGCTTATCAGAGATAAAGGTAAAGGGACCCCTGACCATTAGGTCCAGTCCTGACCAACTCTGGGGTTGCGGTTCTCATCTCGCTTTATTGGCCAAGGGAGCCAGCGTACAGCTTACGAGTCATGTGGCCAGCATGACTAAGCCGCTTCTGGCGAACCAGAGCAGCGCACAGAAACGCCATCCACCTTCCTGCCAGAGCGGTACCTATTTTTCTACTTGCACTTTGACGTGCTTTCGAACTGCTAGGTTGCCAGGAGCAGGGACCGAGCAACGGGAGCTCACCCCGTCATGGGGATTCGAACTGCTGACCTTCTGATTGGCAAGTCCTAGGCTCTGTGGTTTAACCCACAGCGCCACCAGCATTGTCTGCAGGGCCATCGGGTTCCCACTTGCCTTCACTGCCTCTGGCTACCTCCATCACCAATCTGCCTTTCCAAAGGCAGAGGTTGGCAACTTTAATGTCTCATCATCCCTGGTTACTGTTGGCCAGAGTGGCTGCTGGGAACTGGGGTCCAATAGCACCTGAAGGGTGTTGGGTTCCCCATCCGCAAACTAGACCCTCACTTGCCTTTACTGCCCCTAGTTACACCATCCTTGTCATCATCTCTGACTATAGACTAGGCTGGCAGGAGTTGGGAGTCTAGCAACACCTTGAAAACCACAAGCTCCCCATCCCTGAACTAAGCCCTTGCTGGTCTTCACTGCCCCTAGCTACCTCCATCACCACTATGCCTTCTTCTAATGCAAGGATGGGCAACCTGCAGTCCTAGGACTTCAAAGCATTTAACATTCAGTGGCTCTAGAAAAGCGTTTTGCACAAGCTCAGATTACCATCTTACATCTAAGTGGGGAACTTCAGGTGCATTTTGCAGCTGGCTGTCGGCCACTTGCAACCAAGCCAGGATGGCGCCTGACATCTCCACCACCTGGAGGTGCATGCCTGGGGTTCCTTGGATCTTGACTGTTTGCTCACACTAATGCTCTTTCCTGCAGAATTCTATCTGTTCTATTTTATCTGCGCAGTCAAAATGAATTTCAGGAACCAAAATGCTTTTTCTGTGCAGCTGGAGCAGGAGCAGTGAACGGCATTATAGTTAACTGTTGCCGCTTGTCTTCACTTCCCCCGCTCCACTGCCCTGCTCACAGTTGTGAAGAGTATCCCTACGTTATGAATGGTCCGTGTCACCATTAAGAAAAAGAGGTCGGAACTGGCTAATATATATGTGGGCTGTCCCTGGATCAGGTGACTTTTCTTTTTTAAATTCTCAAAGTTCTTAACCTAGCTCAAGATGGTCACCTTAACTAGCCAGATGTTTAACTGAGAATCAATCACAGTCAGTCCATCGTTTGAAAAATAGGAGCCATCTTGCCCCAAACTTGCAACTAGACATTCCATTTTGGCGACTGCAACCTTGGTTTAAGGCACCATTTGGTGCCTAGCTTATATATCTAAGTTTCTAAGACTGGGGAAGAGACATCGGGGCTCAAGGTTGCCTTGAAACCTATTCTCTGTAACCTCTCATCCCAAATCCTAGATGTAGAAGCTGGTAGTCTGGTTGCTTGGTGGCTAAGAATAGCAGGCAGTTTGCACATGTTCAGAGGTCGGTTTTACTAGCTGTCAGTTTTGAGGTTCCGTCCCTTGCTTTGAAAACTGGCTCTGGGGGCTGAGCTGTATTGAGATGCCCCTTTACCCATTGCCTGTCTGTATTTTTAAACGGTCATCCACCCAGAGAGAACCCAGTAATCTTTTGTAAGCCTCCCCTGTCACTGCAAATGCTTGTTTGCAGTTGATTGTCCATTGTCCTGCTCGCTGAATGAGGCGTTTATGCCAGGCTTTCTGCCAGGGGCATTTGCAGATGGCACCGTCACCCTTTGTGTGATCTGTGTGTGTGTTTTAAGCAGTGGAGTTGCCAAGTCAGTTATGCCATTGAAAGTGGAATTCAGAGGGCTTTAAAGAATGCTTGTCTCTGCAGGATAATTTTTCTCCCTTTCCGATACTAAAAACACCCAGACTTCTGTGGTTAATCTTTATTACGTTTTGCTGGCCGGGGGCATGGTCATAGCTCAGGGACAGGACATCTGCCTTGCATGCAGAAGGTTCCAGGTTCAATCCTTGGCATCTCCAGGCACATCTTGAGAGAGACCCCCTGAGTCTGAAACCCTGGAGCGCCACTGCCTGCCAGAGAAGACAGTGCTGGGCTAGATGGACCAACAGCCTGACTCACTGAAAAGCAGCTTCTTAGTTACATGAGCCCTGTGTTCAGAACCATGAGGACTAGAATCTTGCTCAATTTTATGGCAAGGGTTGCATCTCAGTGCGCCCAGCTTCAATCCCCTCTGGCAGCATTTCCAGCATTTTAAAAATTGCATTTTATATGTGTTTGTGGGACATGGGTGGCGCTGTGGGTTAAACCAATGAGCCTAGGACTGGCCGATCAGAAGGTCGGCGGTTTGAATCCCCGTGACGGGGTGAGCTCCCGTTGCTCGGTCCCAGCTCCTGCCAATCTAGCAGTTCAAAAACACGTCAAAGTGCAAGTAGATAAATAGGTACCGCTCCGGCGGGAAGGTAAGCGGCGTTTCCGTGTGCTGCTCTGGTTCGCCAGAAGCGGCTTAGTCATGCTGGCCACATGACCTGGAAGCTGTACGCCGGCGCCCTCGGCCAATATAGTGAGATGAGCGCTGCAGCCCCAGAGTCGGCCATGACTGGACCTAATGGTCAGGGGTCTCTTTACCTTTACCTATATGTGTTTGTGCATTGAGTGCAAATCATAAAGGAACTGCTTTGATTGCATAGGTCAGATCGAAGGTCGTGCAAAGAGCACCTTTAATATAGTTTTGGTGCCTGTTTGGGAATGTTCTTGAATGAATGCAAATCCTTTTAAAAAAATACTCCAATTTCTTTTGTTTATGTGTGATATATTGGGGAAGATTCTGGGTGGCATCTGAAATTACATTTTTTTTTTGGCTTTTCAGAGAGCAGGGCTAGGATGCCAACTGTCCAGAGCTTTTGGGGCATGTCGACAGGACGTCAGTCCTGGGTGTAACCAAGGAGGAAGCTGTGTGCTGCAAGCAGCGGGTTCCAACTGCCCTGGGGTTTCTCATTATCAGCTTCAATCTGCTGTGTCAACTGCTGCAGCTGCCCCTCTCCTCCCGTCAAGGAGTTGCAGTGGGCAGGTGCTGGCACTCGGGTCCCTTGCTAATGCAGAATCCAGCTGCCGCTGTCAGGGGTCTAGTTGACGCAGCATTTAAAAATAGATGTGGGAAGCTTAGGGGTGTTATGCAATGGCTCCCAAAAGGGTGAAGTGGGTGGGCCGGCTGGCCAGCCACCAAAGATCCAAAAGAGGAAGGGGTTCAGGTTACTTCCCCTGACCTTGAAGCCCATGGCTGCACTACAAAAGCAAACCTGAGGCTGGGGTGTGTAGAAATCAGGATGCTTAACAATGATAATCGCATTCTTCGGAGATCGTATTTTCTTAAACCGGTGTCGTCTGGCGGTTCACGTTCAACACAGCTTGTCTTGATTTGTAGCAGAGCCAGGGTCCTTGCTTTGAGGGTCGCAGCTCAGGTTTGGCAGGGCCCAGGAAGAGTTGAAATCTCAAGTCTTGCAAGGAGAGTCTGTCTATCAGACAAGGAATGTGTCCCTCAAAGCAATCCACAGGAGAACTGGGGGAGTGGGGGAGAGAGAGAGAGAGATGGACTACATGGAACTGGCAGAAATGACTGGCAGAAGACTATCTACAGAAACATTGTAAAATTAATGAATGCTAGAAGGTTGTTGGAATGAAGTTATGTGGTTTTAGCAGAAATGTTTTCAAGGTTTAGGAAAAAACAGACAATTGGTGAAAGGAGGGAAAGTAAAGTTACATTATTTTCAGATAAATTACAGGACAAAAATTGGAAAAGATGGAAAGGATTTGCTGAAATAGTTAACCGAACTAGAATACAAAAAAGGGAGGTGTGAGGAGGTCAATGAAACAAGCAAATGAAAGATAAGTTATGGGAAGATTCGATGTGGTTTTTTTTAATGGATTTTATTTTTCTGATTTTTCTTTTTTCTTTTTCTTTTTCTTTTTTTTCTTTATTGTGATGTGTTGTTTTGTTTTTGTTTAATATGGTGTTTTTACTTTTTCCTTTTGTAACCTCTGAAACTTTAATAAATATTATTTTTTAAAAAAAAGAGAGAGAGAAACACAATAAGAAACTGGCATATTATTGGAATCATATAATTGTAGAGTTGGAAAGCACCCCAGGTATGATAAAAAATTCAATATTACCGTATTGGCCCGAATATAAGCCTGACTTTCCCCCCAAATTCCAACTGTGAAAAGTTAAAGTGCGGCTTATATTCATGACCTTACGGTATGCAGCCAGGAGCGTGGGGCGCCGGCAATGCAGCATGGCTCCCACCCCCCAGTATTCAGTCAGGAGCAGTGAGGAATGGAGCTGCTTATATTTGGGTATTTTTTCCTTTTCTCTTCCCCCCCCCTCCAATTTTAAAGGTGTGGCTTATATTCAGGTGCAGCTTATATTCGGGCCAATATGGTATTTCTATGTTGTTGGTGTATGTTTTGAAATAAAAAAAATAAGGTCTTATATATATATAATAAATGTTCATAACTGCATATATAAACCACATGTCTGAAAAAGTCCTGAAACCATTTTGTCCCTCCCACATTGACCTCAAAAATTTCTCTGCAAGGTCGAAGGAAAATGGAAAAGCCTCCCCATTGTCTTTTCCTTCACAAATCCTGTCTTAAGGGTATGTCTGTGTATGAATAGGGTGAGCCTGTGACCTGGCTCAGGAACTAAGTATTTCTCATTACAAAAGACTGGCCAGGCTCCCCAGGGTATCCAATCAAGGGACCATTAACAGGTAATCTGCCAGACAGGAGATAAACAACACACTCAGATTTCTGCACTCAGATTTCTGTTGTAGACTGCCTCTTCTGTGATGTAGATATGAAGTATCTGGGGGATGGTCTTGCGCTACACCCCTTCTGTGATGTAGGTATGATATTTCTGGGGGTGGTCTTGGACTCCAGGGCGGGCAATTTAAAATGTCTATATAAGGGCGAGCACACCTTTGTTCTGGGTCCTCCTCCTTTCCTGCAGTTGAGGGGAGCACCCTGTTGCAACATTTCTGCTGCTTTGCATCTCAATATTCTCTGGTTGGCCTCTGTTATTTTCTCCAACCGATGGAGAACCTACAAAGGACTCTATAAGGGCTCTTGTGTCCCCCATAAGGGAACAAGGGCAGATTTTCATTTATTACAGTTTCTATTGCGGTTGGGAGGGCTAGAGTCCATATTCTGCCTCTCTTGAAGCTTCAGGAGTCACCAGGCGCATTTTGCACCCGGCTATCGGCAACTTGCAACCAAGCGAAGATGCCAGGGCTCCAGGATAGCGCCCGAGTATCTTCACAATCTGGAGGTGCCTGCCTGGGGATCCTTGGATCTTGCCTGTTTTCACACTAGCAACACAATTGTGTAGAACCAAAAAGTCATACTGAAAAACGTGACTTTAGAGCCGTCTGGCCGAAGAAAATGGCAACTAGGCATTCTGTTTTGGCAACTGTAACTCTGGTTTAAGGAGCCATTCGGCATCCAGCTTATATACTGTATCTGAGTTTCTCACACTGCCGCCAGGTATATATAGGAAAGGGCGAGGAAGGAGGCGGAGCTCTGCACATCATGCGAAATCTGCCGCGGACCGTACAGCTGTGGTGGCAGTAAATCTCTCCCGCTAACAGAGACATCTTTGGCTCTCCTGGCTTGGAGTCTTTTCCAGCACATGTGTGCAAGATTAAATTCACTCTCTCTTTCAAGGGTTGAGTTCTCCCAGAGTAGGGTTGCTCCTTCCATGCCAGCTGACAGAGCTGGCGAGTGGAGGATGAAAGGCGCAGTGGGGAAAGCTGCCGGTCAGCGTAGACAACACTAGATGAGATGGACCAATAGTCTCTTTCTATACTCCTGTTTAAATCAGCCTTCTGTCAGAACAATGAGGACTAGAAGCTTGCTTTATTTTTAAAGAAAAGACCATGGCTCAGTGGGAGAGCACCTGGTTTGCATGTGGAAGGTCCCAGGTTTGACCCCTCAGAGGGTCTAAAGACTTCCTGTCTCTAACAACAACAACAACAATAATAACAACAACAACTAATAATTTATTATTTATACCCTGCCCATCTGGCTGGGTTTCCCCATCCACTCTGAGTGGCTCTCAACAGAATATTTAAAACACAATAAAACATCAAACATTAAAAACTTCCCTAAGCAGGGCTGCCTTCAAATGTCTTCTAAAAGTCAGA
The DNA here is from genome assembly GCF_964234715.1 of Podarcis melisellensis. Taxonomy (NCBI): domain Eukaryota; kingdom Metazoa; phylum Chordata; class Lepidosauria; order Squamata; family Lacertidae; genus Podarcis; species Podarcis melisellensis. The sequence continues at coordinate 13,308,725 of NC_138540.1, forward strand.
TAGTTGTTTATTTCCTTGACATCTGATGGGAGGTTGTTCCTCAGACCTTGTGGGGGGGGGGCAGACTATATTTTTTTTGGGGGGGGGGATGAATGAATTCCTATGTCCCACAAATAACCCAGAGATGCATTTTAAATAAAAACATGCATTCTGCTCATGTAAAAACATGCTAAATCTGCAGGCCGGATTTAGAAGGCAATTGGGCCAGATCTGGCCCCCGGGCCTTAGTTTGCCTACCCATGGTTTAGGGCTTTAAAGGTCAGCACCAACACTTTAAATTGTGCTCAGATATGTACTGGGAGCCAATGTAGGTCTTTCAGGACCAGTGTTATATGGTCTTGGCGACCGCTCCCAGTCACCAGTCCAGCTAGAGAGCTGTTTCTGCCAGTCAGTGAAGTCAGTCATGTGCTAGGTAGACTGATGGGCTGGCTCAGTAATAAGGCAGCTTCCTCTGTTCTTATTTAAATTGACTCACCCTTAAAAACCATGAGGACCGGAGTCTTCCTGTTGTGCACCACAGCAAGCAGCAAGAGACTCCAGGGGTACCAGGTGCTTCCCGGGGAAAAAGGATGGAGGAGGAAGAAGAGGAAAATCAAAGCTTGGACAATGTTGTGGCTGTGACCAGAGAATGAAGTCAATGCAAATGTAGATTGTAGGCTCTCTGGGGCAAAGACTGGGGGAGTTTCAGGGTTCAGTGCTGGATCTGCAAACACCCAGTTTCACATCACCACTCTCTTTCTGCCTGCTCCCTTACAGAGCAGCTCCTGCCGACGCAGTCACTTTTGCCGTGAAGCACTCGGATGATGTTGAGGTCGAAATCATCAGCGACGGCCAATCTGAGCATGCCCCTGCCAATGGCGGGAAGCAGTGGCCTCTGGACCCCAAGACCACCTTGAGTATACAGATGACGCGTCCCAGCACCGAGGCCAACGACAACAAAGTAAGAGACGTTCCCACGCTCGTTGCTTCCCTGAGCTCCTGGTAGGCTCAGTTTTGCATTCCAAGCAGGGGCAGCGTTTAGCAGTGGTTCCTGCGTTGCAGCGGGTTAGACTAGATGACCCTCAGGGTCCCTTCCAACCATACAGTTCTATGATTCTTTAGCTGTGATTACTGCACTGCAAAGGCTTTGACTAGATGGCCCTTTGGATTCCCTACCCAATGTACAATTCTGTTACAGTGGTACCTCAGGTTACATGTGCTTCAGGTTACAGACTCCGCTAATACAGAAATAGTACCCCGGGTTAAGAACTTTGCTTCAGGATGAGAACAGAAATCGCGCGGCAGCAGCAGCAGGAGGTCCCATTAGCTAAAGTGGTGCTTCAGGTTAAGAACGGACCTCCAGAATGCATTAAGTTCTTAACCCGAGGTACCACTGTATTCCACAAGTATCAGGACTTGCAGGATTTTTATTTACAAATGTACAGCTTGATCAGGATAGGTACCAAGCAGCCAGGCACATGGCGAGGCAGGGATGGGGGCAAACACTGCAAATGCAAACACTGCAGTTTAAATTCACCTTTTAGGGAGCATCAGCTGCCGCTGAGTAAACATGCACCAGTTTTCTTGGCAGTTGTGAGGGGCAAACGGGTAGGGTCATGTGAATCTATTGTTTCAGTTCTGCTTCCAGCTGATTGCAAAACTGAAATCACTCTTGCTGTCTCTAAAGGGGCTGTGTGTGGCAAGGGCTGTGGTTTTGTGCCAGTCCCCTAATGCTGCAAGCTGCATCCTCAAAAATACCAAGGCGGGCAGTTATTTTCCTGGCATAGAGACTGGAGAGCTCTAAGCTCGGAAGGACTGGCGGTGAAGATGCAGCTGACCCTTACCTGGCACAACGTATCCTTGGATCCCTTTTCCATTTCATAGGATTGTAGCGTTGGAAGGAACCCTGAGGATCATCTACCCCCCTGCAATGCAGGAATCACAGGTGGCCACCCAACCTTTGCTTTAAAAGCGCCAAGGAAGGGGAATCGGCCACCTTCTAAAGGAGGCCATTGCACTGTCGAACAGCTCTTGTAACTTGAATTTATTGGTTCTGATCCTACCCTCCAGAACAGGAGAAAACAAGCATGTTCCCTCTTCCATGGGACAGCCCTTAAGATAGCTGAAGATGGCTATTGTATCTCCTCTCAGTCTCCTTGAGTCTAAACATACCCAACTCCTTCAACCATTCCTCATAAGGCTTGGTTTCCAGACCATCTCCCTCCTCTGCAAATCTTCCAGCTTGTCAATATAGTTCCAGATTGTCTCTTTGGCCTTTCAAAACTTTAACTCTGCATTGTACGTTCTTCCCTTCCTCAGGTAACTGTGGGCTATTATGGTGAGAATGGAGGCCACCCCATTGACCAAGCTGGCGTTTTCCTGACGGGAATTGGTAAGTATGAAGATGTGCTCTCCCCCTCTCTTTCTCTGTCTTTCCCCCTAGGATCATAGAGTAGGGAAGGACCAGATGGCCTTCCAAACTCTGCTTAGAAACCTCCAGTGAAGGAGTGTCCACAACCTCAGTCCGTTTCACTTTCTAAAGGTTTTGCTGTCAGAAAGTTCTTCCTGATGTTGAGATATTTGAGAGACAGCTATCCTGTCACTTCTGTCTCCTCTTTTCCGTGCTAAACATACCCAGATCCTTCAACCATTCCTCATCTGGCTTGGTTTCCAGACACTTGATCATCTTGGTTGCCCTCCTCTGCACGCATTCCAGTTTGTCAATATCCTTCTTAAATTGCCGTGCCCAGAATTGGATACAGTATTCCAGGTGTGGTCTGACCAAGGCAGAACAGAGTGGTACGATTACATCGGGACACTAGACTTCTGTTGATGCAACAGAATAGCATAAGCTTTTTTTGCTGCTGCATCACACTGTCATGTTAAGCTTGTGGTCCACTAAGACCGCTAGATCCTTTTCACATGTCCTACTGGCAAGCCAGGTGTGTTCCCTATCTTATATTTGTGCATCTGCTTCTTCCTGCCTAAGTGCAGAACCTTACATTTGTCCCTGTTGAAATTCATTTTGTTAATTTGGGCCCAGTTCTCCAATCTGTTACGGTCATTTGGAATCCTGATTCTGTCTTCTGCGGCATTAGCTCCCCTCCCAGTTTGGTGTCCTCTGCAAAGAGGCAGCTTTTGTCTCCCCACCAAGGAATTGTCATCTGACACAGCTAAGAAACTTCCACTGTCAGAGGCTGCCATTCTTCTGAATCCCAGTTGCTGGAGGGCAGAGGGCCCTTGTGCTTGGGTCCTGTTTGCAGACTTCCCATGGGGGTATCTGGCCGTCGAGTGTGAGAACAGGATGCTGCGTTAGACGGGTCATCGGCCTGATCCTGCAGGCTGTTTTTAGGATCTTTCTTATGCTATGCTTCTATCAAGCGGTTTTAAACACTTGCTAAACAAAACAACTCTGAGCTGGCACCCTGGAATTCCTGGCTGCATCTGGAAGAACCTACCAGTGCTGGTTGTGGAGGCGGTGGAGCAATTTTTATCTATAGCCATACCTTGGTTCTTGAACGGAATCCGTTCTGGAAGTCCATTTGACTTCCGAAAACCAAGGCGCTGATTCCGATTGGCTGCAGGAGCACATTCAGCTTCTGAAAAAGTTTGCACACTGGAACGCTCACATCTGGGTGTGCGGTGTTCGGGAGCCAAAACGTTCGAGTCACAAGGAGTTCGAAAACCAAGGTACGGCTGCATTCATTTTGCTTTGGCCTTTTTTGTGAAAGCAGGGAGCTCCTTCCACCCCAGCTGTGCTGGCTCTTGGGGCCGCCGCTCCAGAGAAACCGTAGCCGTGAGCGTTGTCCCTCTGGTCTCCAAGGCAGCAGCGAAAACAGCTCTCCAGCAATGCCGGGGTTGTCTCACATGATGGGTCCGGATGCCGTCGGGAAACCGGATAGTTGGCCCGCCTTGAAAGGTGGATGGGTGGGTGGGGTGTATGTTACTGGACTCTTGAACCAGGCTAGTGAGGACTGTCTTACCACACACACACAAGCTTTGTTACTTACTCTTAAAAGTAAAGGGACCCATGACCATTAAGTCCAGTTGTGACCGATTCTGGGGTTGCGGCGCTCATCTCACTTTATTGGCAGAGGGAGCCAGCGTACAGCTTCCAGGTCATGTGGCCGGCATGACTAAGCTGCTTCTGGCAAACCAGAGCAGCGCACGGAAATGGCGTTTACCTTCCCGCCGGAGTGGTACCTATTTATCTACTTTCACTTTGACGTGCTTTTGAACTGCTAGTTTGGCAGGAGCAGGGACCGAGCAACGGTGGGATTCGAACCGCTGATCTTCTGTTTGGCAAGTCCTAGGCTCTGTGGTTTAGACCACGGTTCCACCCGCGTCCCTACTTACTTTTAGAATCATAGAATTGTAGAGTTGGAAGGGATCCCCAAGGGTCATCTAGTCCAACCCCTTGCAATTCAGGAATCTCAACTGAAGCATCCATGACAGATGGCCTTCCAACCTCTGCTTAAGAACCTCCAGTGGAAGAGTCCACCACCTTCTGAGGGAGTCCATTCCACAGCTAAGGTTTAGTCGGAATATCCTCATTTGAATCCATCCATTTGGGTCCTGCCCTCTGGAGCAGCAGAAAACAAGCTTGCTCCCTCTTCTGCGTGCTCCTTGAGGACTAGCGCCTTGCATTATTTTTAGCAGGAGGCAGTAGCTCGGTGGTGCAGCACCTGTTTTGCATGCAGAAGGTTCTGGGTTCAATCCCCAGCAGCATCTCCAGGTAGAGCTGGAGAAAGACTCCCTGTCTGAAGCCCTGGAGAAGCTGCTGCCAGCCAGTGTAGACACTGCAGGGGTAGGTGGACCAGAGCTCTGACACAGCAGAAGGCAGCTTCCTAGGTTTTTAAATAAGCCCATCTTAAGGGAAAGAGCACAGTAGTAGCATGGAACTGTTATAGATGGATCAGGAAACTGGGAAACTACCCAATATCTGGCTTTTCTCTCAAAGTAAAGGTAAAGGTACCCCTGACCATTAGGTCCAGTCGCAGGCTCTGGGGCTGCAGCGCTCAGGAAATGTCCTGGATATGCCACAAAGTGGGAAGGGCTTGCTGACTTGACTTTTGTATTTTTCTAGAGATTTCTCTGGATGTCGATGCTGACCGCGATGGGGTGGTGGAGAAGAACCACCCCAAAAAGGTGAACATTTCCTCCTGCTTTTGTTTGCATAGAGATTTGCAAAGATGTGGTGAAGAGATTTTTTAAAAAAATGTCGGGGGGGGCGGGTAACCCAGCTTTCAATCCCTTCACCAGCCTGATCAGTGCTTTTTCCCCTAAAGAAATGTTATGGGGTACTCTCATTTTCCTACTCATATTGAATTACTGCCCCTCAATGAGGCCAAACTTAGATTACCAAATGTTTAGGGGTTTGCATACCCCTGCGTCCCCCCAGAAAAAAAAGCACTGAGGCTGATGCTCTCCACCTGTTTGGAATCACAACTCCCATCATCCAGTGCCACCGGAAACACACTCTCTGTGGCGCATGGGTGTTGTAGTCCATTGCAGCTAGAGAGGCACCCAGGTGGGTGACAGCTGGACTAAGGTCACTTGCTGGGCCTGGCATAGAGCTGGCCCCTGGCTTCCTAGGATGGGAGCAGATCATTTGAAACTCTTCTTTGTGACACTAAGCTCTCCTGTCTGAAATCTGAATGCTGAAATCCTGGAGAGCTGCTGCCAGTCAGAGTAGACTGTGCTGAGATGCATGGACCAGTGGTCTGACCTGGTGAAAGGCAGCTTCCTTGTAATATCATAACTTTCAGGTCTGAGTCATCTGCCTCCTTAGTGCCCACCTGCAATGCCTGATCCCGGTTTTGTGCTTCTGTCCCCAAAGCCTTGCGGAAACGGGACAGCTCTCCTTTCCAACCAGCCGCCCAGGGAGGTGGGGGCGCAGGATGGAGTCAAATGGGGTTAGCCCTCTGCCCTGCGAGGTATTTAAATTGCCATGAAAAGCTCCCACGGAAAGGCTGGGACACTCTGTACGAAAGGGAAGCCTCCTGCTCTGTTCTGCCCTGCCCTGCCACCCGTCCTTTGGCACAGAGGCTCTCCATTCCTCCAGGCTCCCTGCTGAGGCAAGGCAGTGATCCCTCTGGGCTGCAACGCTCCCTGGAAAGAGCCTCTTGCTACCCTGGGGTCAATCGGGGCAGAATGCTGTGCCCAACAGAACTGCAACCCAGAGCCTTCCTTAGAATCTGACTCCCAAGGAAAAGTGGCTGTGAGTGTCCCAGCCTCTCTTTAGGAGAAGAACGTCAGAAAAACCCCATGCTGATCAGGCCAATGGCTAATAATAATAATAATAATTTTATTATTTGTACCCTGCTCATCTGACTGGGTAGCCTCAGCCACTATGGGCAGCTTCCAAAATGCAGTGGTACCTCGGTTTTCGGATGTCTCCGTTGCCAAACGTTTTGGTTTTCAAATGCCAAAAACCCGGAAGTAAACACTTCCGTTTTCCAACGCGCCTCGGAAGTCCAATAGCTTCTGCTGCATGTTTTTCAATTTTCTCAACTGAATTGGCAGACAACTCTTTGCGCCTCGGTTTTCAAATGTTTTGGAAGTTGAACGATCTTCCGGAACGGATTACGTTCGAGAACCGAGGTACCACTGTATACACAAACATAATAAAACAATAAATATTTTTTAAACTTCCATATACAGGGCACTGCCTTCAGATGTCTTCTAAAGGTTGTATAGTTACTTATTAACTCCATACTCTCCAACATCTCTCTGATGGAAAAAGGGATGTCCTAAGGAAAAGGGGGACAGTCCGAGATCAAATCAGAAACCGGGACAGCTTCTGTAAATCCAGGACTGTCCCTGGAAAATAGGGACGCTTGGAGGGTCTGCAAAATGATTGTCAATCTCACTGAGACAACTGATTAAAATTTTAAAATTTACTTATTTATTTCACAATGGACATTGCTTGGTTGTAGAAGGGGGGAAAAACCTCAAAGGTAAAGCAATACAATTATCCATAAGAATAATGATAAAAAAATCATTGAAGGCCAATGCATGCAGAAAGTCATTGACGAACCCACAGTAATTGAGTCACAAATCTGCAAGAGTGGAATGTGCTGCTTTGTATAGTCACTCATCCCCTTGACATCTGACGGGAGGGCGTTCCACAGGGAGGACACCACCACCAAGAAGGCCATTTGCCTGGTTCCCTGTAACCTCGCTTCTTACAGGGAGGGAACCTCCAGAAGGCCCTCAGAGCTGGACCTCAGTGTCTGGACTGGACGATGGGGGTGGAGACGCTCCTTCAGGCCGTTTAGGGCTTTAAAGGTCAACGCCAACACTTTGAATGGGGAACTTACTGCGAGCCAATGTAGGTCTTTCAGGACCAATGTTTAGACAGTCCTGACAGCCACTCCCAGTCACCAGTCTGGGCAGTCCCATTCTAGATTGGTTGTAGTTAACTGATGGAGAATGTCCAGCGGGCAGTGGGTGAACAGAATTTATCTTATTGGCACAGCACTGGTTCAAATGATAAAAGCAAAAAGTGGGAACCCTTTGCCCCATTCTGCTGGCTAAACTCAAGAGGCGGTGGTGGTGTAGTGGTTAGAGTGTTGGACTAGGACCCAGGAGAGACAAGGGTTCAAATCTGGCCCCCGGCCCCCCGGACTCGGCCATGAAACATGCTGGAGTAACCCTGGGCCCAGTCACTCCCTCTCAGCCTAGCCTACCTTGCACGGTTGTCGTGGGGATTAAATGAGGAGAGGGAGAGCCACCTTGAGCTCCTTGGAGGTGAAAGTGCCATCGAAATGCAGTGAAAGTGTTGCCATTCCAGGCGGTGTGGACGTGGGGTCCAGATGGGCAGGGTGCCGTTCTGCTGGTGAACTGCGATAAGGAAAATCCGTACACCGGAAAGGAGGACTGCCAGGATGACAAAGTCTTCTCGAAGGATGGTAGGTGGGGGTCTGTTGAATCCCGAAATCCCTTTTAATTTTTTTGTAACAGTTTTTTATTCTTTTTCCAATCTAGAAAGTTACGTTTGTGACTCAGCAATTACATTCTAATTCAACAAAACTAGTGACTTCCTGCTCACCCGACATTGATGTTTGTAACTCAAATTACATACAATTGTGTCTTAAGGTTCCGCCTTACCTAATTTCACCCTCTCTCACATGTTTCTTATTATATTCTGTTATTTTCTTGCACTTCAAAATGATCCTTGCATTTGGGAAATAACATTTTATATAGGCTAGAAAAGGGTTCCTGGTCTTTAGAGGAGTCTAGATTTGTATCAGCGCCGTCAGTTTTGCCACCTCTATGTATTCCAAGATTTTCATCACAAATTCCCAAATCCTGATGTGCATTTCTCTTTTCTTTTCCTCTCCACCCTTTCCTCTCTCTGTCCCGGGTATCGAACCCCCACAGACCTGGAAGACATGTCCCGTATGTTCTTGAGAACAAAAGGCCCCGACCGGCTGCCTCCAGG